>NC_037682.1:118965930-119242768 GCF_003255815.1 Theropithecus gelada | reverse complement strand
AGGGAGGGAGGGAGGGAGGGAGGGAGGGAGGGAGGGAGGGAGGGAGGGAGGGAGGGAGGGATGGAGGGAAGGAAGGAAGGAAAAATTGGAATTTTTTTCCCCTGGAAATGCTTTCCTTTCATGATGTCTATTGGCTTCCTTCTCCCTTGTTTGTCTTAGTTCATTCCTGGCTGTTCTTTGTTCCTGGCTTCTCTTCCTTTGCCTGCAGCGGAAACATTCTTTGGGGCTCCATGCTTAACTTTTCTTCTCCCTGCAGGTCCCCCAGCTTCACTAGCAATGCTTACTGGAGCCTTCCAGAACTCATTCCCACACCCAGGGCCCCTCAGCTCGAGGGGTGCCATCTGCACCCTGGAGGCTGCTCAAACTTATTACACCTGAGAGCACACTCGAGAGCTTCTTCCTGAATATTACTTCTGACAAATGATGTTGCTGTCACACCTGGGCCAGAAATCTGGACACCAGCCCTGCTTTCACCCCATCCTAACCCTGCATATGCCCTGGCCAGCATCAGGCTGTTGATTCTGCATTTGTATCTTCTCTGTGTCACAGACCAGAGTCATTGGCTGCAAGGAACAGAAACTTTCTCAAGGCAGATGAGGTAAGGGGAGCTTGTTGTAAAACCATGGCAGACAATTCCATGGGTACCCAAGGGAATGACAGACTCGGCAAGCCATAATGAGGGCTATGACTGGAACTGGAAATTCAAGAGCCAAAGATGTTCTCTCTATCACTCAAGAGCCCCAGAATCTCTTCCTTGTTTGCTCCCGATTCCTTTCTATTTCAAGAGAAATCACGTCCTCTCTGAAGCTGTCTCTGAGTCCAGGGATCCACCAACATGGAGCACTGGACATGTGAGCACATGGCTCAGTCTGCTCCTGACTAGCCTCAGGGCCTATCAGGTTACACTGTCATCCTCCTGCATGTCTGCCTTGCCCTCCACATTCTCCAGACTGTGAGCTCTGTGAGGGCTGTGATTGTGTCTCACTCATCTCTGTATTCCCCAGAAGTCATCACATTCCCTGGCACGTAGTGACATGCAATAATGCTTGCTGACTGGACATCTGTTTCTACACAGACAGTGCACACATTTGCCATAACCTCAGTACAGAACACGTCATCTCTGAATGACTGCGAGAGTCTCATGTTCACCTCTGGTTTCTATCACTCGCCCCCTGTTTGGACTCACCTGTTCCCCTTTGTCCATGTAGAGTATATTCTCTGCAGAGTGGCTGGAGTGACTTTTGTGAAACTCAGGTCAGACAATGGCATGTCTCTGCTCAAAATCTTCCAGTGGCTTCCCATCTTGCACTGAAGCTGGATTCTTACAGATGTGAAAAGCCCTGTAGGATCCGACCCTGCACCACCTCCTGCAACTCCTCCGACCACTGCCCAGTCACTGGGCTCCAGCCACAGCAGCCCCTCACTGTCGCCCATCACAGCCTTCTAGGATGCACTTGACCCACCCTTTGCCTGGAACTCTGGCCTCAGGCAGAGATCTTCATGGCTGCTCTTTCACATCCTCCAGGTCTCGGGTCACATATCAGCTTATCAGAAAGGTCTGCACCCCAAACCCTCTATATAAGGAAATACCCCCATTGAGGTGCCTCTATGCCCCTTTTTTTGCTTTCATCTTTCATATAGCATTTTCAAAACGATCACCTATTATACATTTCATACAAATGTTATGCTGTGTGTCTCACATCTCTTGAATAAAGTGAGAGATTTTTAATTTGTTCACTAATGTATCTCAATACCTAAAATAGTGCTTGACACAGTAGATTCTGAAAAAAATGTTTTTTGAAATGAGTGCATAAGTCATTGGAAAGATATTTATAATGATGTTTTTATTTGCTTCTCTCCAGTTTTAACCCATTTTGTGACTTCATCTTTCTGCTACTGTAAATCTATTATTTGTTGCTAAATTGGCCACACATCCTCTGGTTTTATTGTTGGGGGGGGGGCAATCTTTGTTTTAATGTTTAAATTAAAGTGTAGTGCACTTCTATCCCAAGGAGAAGAAAAAGATCATATGGAGATGAATGGAAAGTAAAGGTATGAGTGGTATATTAGTCAGGGTTCTCTAGCGGGACAGAATTAATAGGATAGATGTATATATAAAGGGGAGTTTATTAAGGAGTATTAACTCGGCCGGGCGCGGTGGCTCAAGCCTGTAATCCCAGCACTTTGGGAGGCCGAGACGGGCGGATCACGAGGTCAGGAGATCGAGACCATCCTGGCTAACATGGTGAAACCCCGCCTCTACTAAGAAATACAAAAAACTAGCCGGGCGAGGTGGCAGGCGCCTGTAGTCCCAGCTACTCGGGAGGCTGAGGCAGGAGAATGGCGTGAACCCGGGAGGCGGAGCTTGCAGTGAGCTGAGATCCGGCCACTGCACTCCAGCCTGGGCTACAGAGCGAGACTCCGTCTCAAAAAAAAAAAAAAAAAAAAAAAAGGAGTATTAACTCACACGATCACAAGGTGAGGTCCCACAATAGGTCATCTGCAAGCTGTGGAGCAAGGACACCTGCCAGAGTCTCAAAGCTGAACTTGGAGTTCAATGTGTGAGGGCAGGAAGCATCCAGCACGGGAGAAAGATGGAGGCTGGGAGGCTAAGCCAGTCTAATCTTTTCACATTCTTCTGCCTGCTTTATTCTAGCTGTGCTGGCAGCTGATTAGAAGGTGCCCACCTAGATTGAGGGTGGGTCTGCCTCTCCCAGTGCACTGACTCAAATGCTCATCTCCTGTGGCAGCATCCTCACAGACACACCCAGAAACAATGCTTTGCACCCTTCAATCCAATCAAGTTGACATTCAATATTCACCATCACAAGTGGTGAATCATGCTGTCTAAACTCTGTATATGTATGTGTGCATGCTCCCATGTACGTACCCGCATGTATGTGTACGTAGACGCTTCTGCAGCACTGTCTCTGCATGTGCAGGTGCATATGCAATTATTTCCAACACTGTCCATTGAGAGGGCTGAGAAGGAGAGACAACCAGGAGCAATGAGGGTGCTTAGCATTCAAATCTGTCTCTGTATGAAAAGGAAGCAAGGATCTTCAGGGGGATGGCAGAGAAAGTAGGAACAAGATGTGCCTGGAATATCCTGTTGTGTCGGAAGGTAAGGAAGTGCTTAAAAACATAATGGGGGCATGTCGCAGAGACACAGGAGCCAGCCCAGAAGGGTTCCCATTGGCCAAATCTGAGACATTTTGAGCACCATAATTAAAAAATTCAGTAATTGATGATAAACCTTTGAAAACATAGGAAAATCTAAGCCCATACAGCTAATAAATAGATAAACAAAGGGTAGCAGGAGTACTCTTGATTGCAGTAGAATGTTGGGTGCTGCCTAATAAATATGGAGGGAAGGCTGAGGACAGAAAACCATCATGTGCAACTTTCACAGTAAAGACTGAGTCAGAAATGAACAGATAATGGGTGCTAGATTTGGGGGACGTTTTAAAGAAGAGCAGGACATCCTCGTGATTTTAAATATCTCCTTACAGATTGCTTATTGTTGCAAGGGGAAAAAAAGCAGTGATTCCACAGTGGTGAAATCAAGCACCACGAGCAGGTGACCAAAATTAACATCACCAGTGAGGGACAATTGAGCTAATATGTCTCCAGGTGTAATACTTCGAAAAGTACTCACTATAGTCTATGAGCTATTTGGGGTGAAAATGCACAATCTGAACATGTTTGTAAGTTAGCAAATAAATAACTGAGCCTAGCCTAGATTCTCTTCTAGAAAAGAAAAAGTGTTATTCAGGACATCATTGAGCCACGTGTCAGACTTGGAATGTGGATGGCAGACTAAAGTTACTGCATCAACGTTAAATTTACCAAGGTTGATAAATATACTGTTACTACTAAATGAATATTCCTATTCATAGGAAATGCATGCATAAGTATTTAAGGGTAAAGATTCAGAACGTATGTAATTTACTCTCAAATGTTTAATGAAAAAAGCTATGGAGAGTATTGTCATATAGAGCAGATGACAGCAAAAAGGGTCCATACTCTAACGAGATGGGAGTCTGAGCAAAAGGTATGAGTCTTTCTGCACCCTTTTTTTTTTTTTTTCTTTCTGAGACAGAGTCTTACTCTGTTACCCAGGCTTGAGTACACTAGTGTGACCTTGGCTCACTACAACCTCTGCCTCCTGGGTTAAAGTGATTCTCCTGCCTCAGCCTCCTGAGTAGCTGGAATTACAGGCATGCTCCACCACACCTGGCTAATTTTTGTATTTTTAGTAGAGACGGGGTTTTGCCATGTTGGCCAGGCTGGTCCCGCCCTGACCTCAGGTGATCTGCCCACCTTGGCTTCCCAAAGTGCTGGGATTACAGCTGCACTAATCTTATTCTTCAATTTTCAGTAAGCTTGAAATCATTTCCAAATGTGTTTTATTTATTTATTTATTTTTTATTTTTGAGACAGAGTCTCTCTCTGTTGCCTAGGCTGGAGGGCAATGGCATGATCTCAGCTCACTACAACCTCCGCTTCCTGAGTAGCTGGGATTACAGGTATGAGCCACCACACCCAGCTAATTTTTGTATTTTCCGTAGGGATGGGGTTTCACCATGTTGACCAGGTTGGTCTCAAACTCTTGACCTCAAGAGACCCAACCATCTGGGCCTCCTAAAGTGCTGGGATTACAGGTGTGAGCCACCATGCTTGGCCTGTTTAATTTATTTTAAATGCACCTCACCATATTAGGTAAAGATAATATGAACCCCATATGAAGTCCCAGAATTTCTGCAGGCCCCTGGAAAAGTCCATCTGCTCTACTGCCTGCCTCTACTACTAACTCTCCCCCACTGATGCTCGTGGCCGTCACCTCTTTGTGCCCCATGCTGTGTGGGATGCAAAGCACTAGCGATGCTAGTGGGTGTGCAAGACACCTCCATTTAAGTTTCAGAGATAGGAAGAGTGTGATATAATAGTACAACAAACAACTGAAACTTACTTATAAGATACGCCTGTTCTTCAATTTTCCCAGCCATCTGAGTCAATGGGGATGGTTCTCTCTCTGGGTCTGTTCTTAGGTGCTGGCCTGTCACTTTGGGGCCCTAGACCTTCTCTCATCTTCCAGCTCTTTCCAGCTCATGATCCTCCTCCACTCTTTCTCTAGGCCGTGATCACGCTGAGCCATCCAGTGTCTCTTTCTCACCCATGCACAGCACCCAGGTTCCTAGAAGAGAAGCCTCATCAGTGTTCTCTTAACAAAAGGACCCAAAGAAGAGAAAGGTGAGAAGAAATTATCAACATCCTGTCTGCTTTATCCCCAAAGCTGCGCAAAGTGCTTTACAGACATGATTTTATTTAAATGTCACAACTCCCCAAGACATAGGTATTCATACTATTGTGATTCCCATTTTCCAGGTAATGAAACTGCCATGTATCAGTGACTGGCTAAGGTTCTATGCCTAAGCTCCTAAATTTCCCTAATTAAGCCTCAAATGCAAGTTTCTACTGAGATGGCTGACTTTCACCTCCAGAGAAGACAAACAGAACAAGAGTGTGAGATGTCTGCAAAGAGAAATAAGTATAGCATAGGTGCGGCATACCTATTTTATTTTATTTTTATTTACTTATTTTATTTATTTGTTTGTTTATTTTTGAGACAGAGTCTTGCTCTATCGCCCAGGCTGCAGTGCAGTGGTGCGAACTCAGCTCACTGCAACTTCTGCCTCCCGGGTTCAAATGATTCTCCTGCCTCAGCCTCCCAAATAGCTGGAACTACAGGTACACGTTACCACGTCCAGCTAATTTTTGTATTTTTAGTAGAGACGGGGTTTTCACTATGTTGGCCAGGCTTGTCTCGAACTCCTGACCTCGTGATCTGCCCGCCTTGGCCTCTCAAAGTGCTGGGAATACAGGCATGAGCCACCATGCCCGGCCTATTTTATCAAGTACTTAGTTTACTATACTTTGATTAGCAACCCTTCGGAAATCCCAACATAGAACTTTGCTGCCATCTAGTGCCCCTTCTGCACCATTACCCTCATTAAGATGTCTGCAATTCAGTTCTGCCTGTGTCAAATAATACCCAAAAATATAGAGGGGTATAGTGTATATTTCACTTGTATGTCACATCTTGGGGCAGAGGTTTTTCAAGCCCAAGCCACACTGAAATTGCTCCTGAAAATTAACCTGAAGTGCCCAGTGACTGTCACCTGTCATCATGCAATCAGTGTTTTTGTTTAGGTGATTAGCCCTACAGGACAGTTTACAACATTTCTTTACATCCTCTAAATATTTAATCTGTATAAAATACCTGTGGATTAAATATAAGTATCTCCACTTTATGAATGGAAAAGAATGTGGCCCAAAGAATTTAACTTTCTCAAGTCCCCATGGTTGGTTAACAACAGGTCTGAAACTTCAATTCATTTCTTTTTAATTAAAGCCCAGAAACCTTCCCTTCCCTTCTTTCCTGCCCCCACACCACCTTTCTTTCCCCTCCTTCCCTCCTTTCCTTCCTTCCTGCCTGCCTTCCTTCCTTCTTTCCTCCCTTTCCTCTTCCCTCCCTCCCTCCCTTCCTTCCTTCCTCCCTTTCCTCTTCCCTCCCTCCTCCTTCCTTCCTTCCTTCCTTCCTTCCTTCCCTCCTTCCTTCCTTCCTTCCTTCCTTCCTTCCTTCCTTCCTTCCTTCCTTCCTTCCCTCCCTCCCTCCCTCCTTTCTCTCTCACTCTTCCTCTCCTCTTCTTCTCCTCCCTCTCTTGATCCCCCTTTCCACTCTTTCTTTTCCAGTCTCTCCCCAGGTACTTATTGTGCTCTGGGGCTGACTTCATTGAGTGGCTCAAGTCACCTGCAGCTCCTCTGCCCTCTTCAGGCATGTGGCATAGTCTGGCCAGTGAGACATAAGCAGATGCCTGCTGTGGGGTTCTGAGAAAGCCTTTATTATCCAGATATAGGAGCTGCCCTTTTCTCTTGCCCTCTTTCTCCCGGAGTAAGGGCATGTGGCTCAAAGCATAAAATGGGGAAAACAAAACAGAGAGACTTGAAAGGTTTGGGTGCTGATGTAGTTGAGCCTGTGGACATCCACCCATTCACTTGGGAGTGCACATTATAGAAGAAAGGTGTTTTTTCCATTTGCTTAAGCCACTGTAGTCAGGGTCTTTGAACATTCATTGGGAGCATTCCCAACTGAAACTGACCCAACAAGTCAGAGCACTGGGCTAGAACCAAGTCAGCACCTGGTGAAGCTCACAGCTCCACCACTCTGCCCTGCAGAGTTCCCATGTGTAAGAGGCTGTCCCAATTTGGAAGGACACCCTTTCCCCAACCTTTCCCTTCTATAACTCTGCTTTGTTTTAAATAGTTTTCTATCAAGAATATTTCTCTCAAGAATATCAACTAGTTTTGAAAGAGAATAAAAATTCAAGAGATAGAAACTATTAGAGGAAAAGAAACCACATTTTGCCTCAAATAAGAGCTGAGAATAACAGGGTCAAAGTTTTGTGAATCATTTTCTGGAACTCCCAGGCCACAGACATTGTACTCTGGCCAGAAAATTACAGCTTGACCCTGGCCCCATTTCTTCCTTGCTACCCCTTTGTATTGATTCTTTCTTCTTTATCCATTTCCTGATGCTGAGAACAGATACGAATAGCTGTGTGTAGCAAACCCATCGCACGTTTTCATCCCAGCTTCCCTGGAAGCTTTCACGCCGAAATAAAAACTAGGAGGAATGCATTGTAAAGAAAGCTCTGAGCAAATCACCCCTCTCCTCGTGCCATCTCCCTTTCTGTTGAACCTGTCATGTCTCCGCCAGCTCAGTGACCTTGAACTGCTGCTGCCACCCTCCTCAGGCAAGGTGCAGCCTCTCTATAGAAGGCCCCTGAAGTTCCCTTAAGCAGCTCAGGGTCTCCTTCCAGGACTTGCCTCCTCCCCTGTGTTCCAAGACCTGTTTGGAGGTTTCCATCCTGCACCTTGTACTTCTAATTTTTTTACTTCTCTTTCCAGGCCCGTGGACAGAATTGTTAATGGGACAGCTCAGTTGCTTCCATCCTTCCCCCGGAAGCCCTTTCACTCTCCCTTGGCTTCATGCCACTTGGCTTTGGGCTCCTTCCTTGTGGCCACGTGGTCTTATGTAACTCCAGACCCAGATCCAGCCAGGAGTTCAGATACTTAACATGTGGGTTGGTGACTTGTTACAGATTAGTTTGCCTGCATTAAAATGGCATGTCACTCCCCCTAAATTAACTTTCTATAATTCTTCTAAACATCAGGATGCTGCCACGGGGACAAACCAGGAGTGTCCCCCTGCGGCCACCCCTAGAGAACTCCCCCATTCCCTTTATCAACATGGCAGGGTCATGCATCCATTGGTCAGTGATAAAAGCTACAAAATAATGAGTCAATAGTCCCAGCTGCCAACAGATTTGGTTCAGGGGCTGCCAGATGGGCAAATAGAGCAGTAATTCCTACAGTGGCTTTTGGGTATAGGGTTAAGTCCCTCTTGGAGAACCAAAGTCAAGGAACTTTTGGCTGGCAGGAAAAAAATGCAAAAGAACTATGCAAAGGAGCAGATGGCAAGGACGTCTTCCCATCTACCGGGAGGTTCCATACTTTTCCAAGGGCCAAGTCTAACAAGCATTGATAAACTGCATCATTTTCTTCTTTGCCCCTGATATCTATGCAGCTGAGCCTCTTTAACCACATCTTTTCTTTCTCAGAAACTTCCACGGAAGACCCAGTAGAGATGAGGGTGATGGAACATTTGCCACATTTCTTTGGCTTCTGCGGCTGAAGAGCGGGTTCTGGTCTAGATGGGATGACAGCTTGGAATACCAACTGTTATCTTTATCTGTTCCAAGGGTATAGATTAAGCCTGTGTAGCTTACAGAAAGAAATTTTGCTTTCAGGTGGCGACCTGAATACCTACGTCAGAGCAGCCATCTTGCCAATGGCCACCTGAGTAGGGGATAGGACTGGATTTGCCCAGATTTTATTGGTGATCATAGCATTTTGGAACTAGAAGGATCATCAAGCTCGATGGATTTTCAAACTGGGCTCCACAGAATACTATTGGGCCACAGAGTTCACTCAGGAGTTGCAGAATCAGGGGGCAGTTGAGGGGGCAGTGATCAGGCCACTTCAACCAGGCAGCTCTACTCTTATTTACTGTATATTTTGAACAGGAGCAAAGTGGATAAGATCCCAGAGTTTTAAGACAGATAACTGGGATGGATTTATTATTCAGCATTCATATGCTTCAATTTGTAAAATGGGGATAACAATAATCATTACTAAATTTCTTATAGCAATGACCATGTGCTTGGCATCATTTTAAGTGCTTTATTATTAATTTAATATTAATAAATCAATTATTTACATTTATCATGACAAGTAGTGTTTTATAGCAGAAATATTGTTTACAAGAGCGTTAAATTCTAGAGTTAGCTCATGAATAAAGGAAGTATATATACATTTAAAATGATCCCCATATAGTTTGAATGTTTGTCCCCTCCAAATCTCAGGTTGAAATGTGATCCCCAGATTTGGAAGTAGAGCCTGATCACACTTTTCTTTAGCGTCTGGGTCCTGGGGGCAGATCCCTCATGATGGCTTCCTGCTGTTTGCAGCAATGTGAGTTCTCACTCTGTTGGTTCATGTGAGATCTGGTTGTTTAAAAGAGTCTGGGACCTCCCCGCTTCCTCTTTCTCCCTCTTTCCTGCTTCAGCTCTCACCATGTCATGTGCCTGCTCCTTGGCCTTCTGCCATGACTGGAAGCTTCCTGAGGCCTCCCTGGAAGCTGAACAGATACTGGTGCCATGCTTATGCAGCCTGCGGAACCATGACTCAAATAAACCTCTTTTCTTTATAAATTACCTGGTGTGAGGTATTCCTTTATAGCAATGCAAAACAGACAAACGCAGCCCTGAAAATGCCAAGTTCTTGGAAAAGATACTACTTTTTACAGGGCTTGGGAATTTAGACCTGTATGAGCTTTCCTATCTCTTTTCAAGTCAGCACTTCTCAGTGAGTCTCCGCTGGTGTTTCATGTTTGCTCTCCAATGTGTTGGTGAAACAACTTTAACTGTCTTTCCTGTCCATCTGAATACTTATGGTATCTCTACATCAATGGTCACAAGCCCTTACAATTCATTCTTTACCTTTAAACAAAAGCCGTCCTTATCCAACATGCAGTGATGTTTTAGTAATTACTATGTGTCAGGTTCTATTCTGAGAGCTTCACATATATTAAATTATTCAATCTTCAAAACATGCCATGGTAGTTTCTATTATTATCTTCCTTTTATAGGTGGAAAATCTGGTATGATGTGACAGTGGACATGGGCCCAAGCAGGCAGATCATAGAGCTCCTTTTCTTACTATTATACTCTGCTGATTATTTAGGCAGGATTATTTCCACTGCCTACATCATATAAATGGTATAAAAAATTCACCAGACAGGCAGAGTTGAATTCATGTGAAACTATTGCAATTGGGATGCTTCTCCCTGAAAATATGTTATCTCATTTAATATTTCCAAGAGGCATCAAAGCTTAATTCTATTAATAAGGCCTGTTTTACTCATGAGAAAACAGGATTAGAAAAAATAAAATATTGCCCAAGATTCTAGACTAAGTTCCAATGCAGTAGGACGATCGGGTCTAGCTGATGCCAAGACAATAATGCTCTTTAGCTGTGGTTTTGCTTTCTGCTGTTCCAGTGACCCAGGGTCAATAAAGATCCAAAAATATTAAATGGAAAATTCCATAAATAAATAATTGATATGTTTTAAACTGCACACAGTTCTGAGTAGCATGATGAAATCTTGTGCTGTCCCTCTCCCTCCTGGGACAAGAATCATGCCTCTGTCCAGCGTGTCCACGCTGTCTGCAATGCCCTCCCATGAGTCACTTAGTAGCTGTCTTCATTATCAGATGCACTGTTGCAACATTACAGTGTTTGTATTCAATTCAACCTTATTTTACTTCAGAATGGCCCCAAAATGCAAGAGTAGTCATGTTGGCAGTTCAGATATGCCAAAGAGCAGTCCTAAAAGACTTCCTTCAGCTGGAAAGGTGAACTTAATAAGGAAAGAAAAAAAATGTATGCTGAGGTTACTGAGACTTCTGGTAGGAACGAATCTTCTATCCATTGCATTGTGAAGAAGGGGGAAAAATGATGCTAGTTTTGCTGTCACCTCTCATGCTGCAAAAATTTTGGCTATGGTACATAAGTCCTTAGTTAAGACAGAAAAGGCACTAAATTTCTGCATGGAAGACATGAACACAAATATGTTTTAATTGATGGCAATCAGGTTTCATACTGGGGGTCTTGAAACATATTCCCCACTGGGCTTCCACTGGGGGTCTTGAAACTTATTCCCCACAGATAAGGTGGAATACTGTACCTACAATATTATCCTCTACCCCGTTCTGCCTTCCTGTGCAAGACCGTTGAAGGGGTTAAATGAGATGATGCATGCGGAAAGCATATCACAGATCCTGAAGTAATAGGTTGCAATGAATGTTAGTTAAAATCACAAGTAGGTTCCCAGGAAGCAGACCCTGAGGCAGAGATAAGACAGCAGAATGTGTATCAGAGAGCGTTGGATCAACACATGGGGGAAAGAGGGATAGGAAGCAAGATTGGACGGAAAGATGAGTTGATTTGCAAGGAAGCCTCTCCGCCAATGCCATAGGAAGCTGGAGAGCGAGGCTGGTTCACTGGAGTTGTCATGAATTGGAACAAGGGAGCCACATCTTTATACCCCCGCATTGATCAGACTTTAGATGAAGGCTGCTCTGAGAAGCAGATGTGACTTTGGGTGAAACAGTTTTCTTCACTCAAGGCAGTCCTCAAAGAGGTCTGAGAGCTGAGGCAGTCAGCTGCTAGCAGCTACGGGGAAACACCCTTCACTCCTGAAACTGTCACACTGAGGTATCCATCTGTTGTATTAATACTTGCAGTATTTATTGCTTTTATTATTATTATTATTGGCTTCATTACAAGATTTTGCTAAAATGTTTTCATGTTTAGACATGTTTGAAAATTTATGATTTAAATAATTCAGACCTACTAGAGAAGCAGAAATTAAGTCCTAGAGTGAGCTGGGTGGAAACCCCAGTGTGCGTCCTGTCCGGGCTAGGACCCTGGTGAGCCGGGTGGAAACCCCAGTGTGCGTCCTGTCCGGGCTAGGACCCTGGCCCAGCCCTCTAGCATCCTGTCTGCCTTCAGTCTTTAGTCTCCAGTTCTTTCCTCCCTTAACTACTGGGTGAACGAAGCCCTCGTCATAGTCTGAGCCATCTATAAGTAAGAGAAACAACCCCAAGACCTACATGCATTTGTTTTACTGGAGAACCAGTGTGTTTCAAAATTAAACCTTCACCTAGCTAGGCATTTAGGGATGAGGGATGCCATTAGAAGAAACAGGATCCACTCTATGACTCTGGGTTATATGCGAACAGGATTCGTGAGATTTACGGCCATGAAAGCCATTGGGGAGAACCTTTATGGTTATACATTAGGTACAGGAGTATAATGTGCATCCCCCTGGAAAAAGCTAAGAGTAGAGAAATGGAAAGGGAAAGTGATAATCTTACTTAAATCCTAATCCTAAGACAGCTGCTGCAGTTGAGCACAAAACCTGGCTGTGAGTTTCCTGGTAGTCAAATGGCTTCACAACCCTCTTAAAACTTCTTCTTTAAGGGGAGACCAGGGCTTAGAGAGAGCTAACTGCTGAGCTCAGGAGAGTCCCACATGAGATAGGTTCATCTGTGGACTCCTTTTACAGATGGTAGACAGGGAAGCCCTAGATGTCATATGACACTGGGGGATGTGGTGTGGTATTTAAGTGTGGGTGTATGTATGTGTAAATGTGTGTCTACTTATTTGAATCATTGTATTTACACCTGTGCAAATTTGTGGTGGTTTAAAATATCTCCGCTGATCATCGGTTTCTACAGTGCCTATCTGGAGATGCCCCAGGAATATTCAACCAGCATTAACCCTGTAGGAGAAAATACTTTCCTAATGCCAACTTCTAGAAAGATGACGAGTATAATTTCCAGTCTTCATTCTTGCCCTAGGGGCTTGACCAGAATATATTAATGAGGGCCAGGCTGCCTCGGGCTCTTCATGAGGCTACTTCTTAATCATCTAGCCATCCGATCACACCACCTCACAGCCTTGATCCACAGCAGAGATTTAGAGCTCTTAGGAAAAAGGCAGGCAGTATGGGATGGTGAAGAGTGTATGGCATGTGTCTTCCTTTCAAACATGACATTAGAATGAGATATCCTGACTGCCCTTTAACGAGTTTCACAATGGCCCATTGGGAGCCCCAAGGATCTGACTGTAAGGTAAACACCAGAAAGTGGTGTGTACATAAGCAATGTGTTCTCTAAACTTCTCTGTACCTAAAATTATTGGTCGACACCATTAGAATTAGTAGTGCCTTTTCTTCTTCCCTTTGGTAAAACAAGAACACAATTGTAACCCGAACAGGCCATCTTTGAAGAACAGAAGCTTACGTTTCTGATCAATATACCAGCAAACCCACTTGACAAAAGGGTTAGGATGGTATTAGAAATCTTTTTAAACATTTCCATCCTTATGTTAAACAGTATTAGCATCTTGCTCTAGTATCCTTTTCGCATTAAAAAATAATGCTTAGTGAGCTTTTCCAAGGTGCTCAGTGCTAGGCCAAGCACCCCCATGGCTGATCTCATTTAATCCTCTCAACAGCCCTATGAGGCAGGTACTATTATTAGATCTGGTTTATAAGTTAAGAAAATGGGGTTTGGAGAATAATTTGTTCAAGGTGACTTAACCAGTAGTGGAGAGATACTGACTGAGTGTGGTCTGATGGCAGAACCAAGCTTCTCAACCATCCTGCTGTACTCACTCTTATTAAGATATCAGAGGATAGCAGAGAGAAGACTGATTCTATTTCTTTGTCTCTGTGCTCTGTGACCCATCGCTAGTCTTCACACCTACAGATAATTCTTATTAGAATTTGAACTAAAAATTGTAGCAGCCTTTTAAAGTTTACTTGTCTATTCCAAGCAGCCTTCAAAGGAACTCAAACTTGTCACTTGCCTCCACTTCACACTATGCATTCATGCCTAGGACATCAGAGATCTTAGTGTCTCTGAGGAAGGACAAACCCTGTGCAATCAAGGTCCTTTACAACAGGTGCTCAGTAACTTTGTCTCATTCTCTCTCAGCTTTCATTCAGCATGTGCCATCCCGGGCACCGTGGACTAGAGTTACTGAGGGTCACTCCATTTGCATAGTCTCTCTAATCAGATCATATCTGCTTATTCCCTTTGCCTGAAAAAAAATTATTTTCCTTCCTCATCTGTGGAACTTCAATTTGTCTGTCCTTGAAAGAGTATCCTAAGTGCTACCTCTGATGTAAATTCATCCTGATCCCTCAGGCAGAATGAATCTCTTCTCTGTGATGCTAGAATGCTTTGAAATGCTCTCCATTATGAATCTATATTAGTCAGGGTCCTCCAGAGAATCACAACCAATAGAATGTGCATATCTGTAGAGATCTGTGGATCTATATACACATCCGTTTGTCTATCTATCTATCTATCTATCTATCTATCTATCTATCTATCTATCTATCTATCTATCTATCTATCTATATATCTACCTACCTATCATCTGTCTATATCTGTCATCTATTTATCAATCATCTACCTATAATATCTATCATGTGCCTATATTTGTCACCTATCAATCATCTATCTATTACTATCTATCATATATCTTTCTCTATATCTATCACCTATCTATCTATCATCTGTCTATATCTGTCATCTATCTATCTATCTATCTATCTATCTATCTATCTATCTATCTATCTCTCTCTCTCTCTCTCTCTCTCTCTCTATCATCATGTATTGAGAGATTTATTTTAAGGAGTTCTCTCATGCAATTGTAGGGGCTGGCAAGGCTAAATTCTGAAGGACAGGCCTGCAGACTGGAGACCCTGGAAAGAGTCAGTGTTGTACCTTGAATCTAAATGCAGTCTGGAGGCACAATTCCTTCTACTCAAAGGACCTTTTGAGGTCTTTTCTCTTAAGGCCAACAACTGATTGGACAAGGCGCATTCACATTATGGAGGATCGCCTGCTTCACTCAAAAGCTACTAATTTAAATGTTAACAATATCTAAATAACACATTTACAGCAATATTTAGACTGGTGTTTAACCAAAAATGATACCATAGCCTAGCCAAGTGGACACATGAAATTAACCAGTACACACTGTTAGATTTTTCTGCAACTACTTGTTTGTGTCTCCCGGCTCCTCTAGAATGTGAACTGCCTGTGGGCAGTGATCCTCACGTTTTAGTCTCATTGTGATCATGACAAACGTCAGCATCACCTCTTTTCACATATAAAACTGTGAGCACTGCATCTACTGTCAAAAAAAATACATCTGTTTCAAGAGTAACATGCTCAGTGCATAAGGCCGGCAGCAGGGAGGAAACTAGAACTGACTCAGCTACAGTCTTTGACAACAGTGAACTGATTTTGCAGTGGATGAACAAGCCCCTGACTTCAAATATGAAAAAAGGTTTCCTCGAATCAGGTCTCATAACTCTCTCTGGCCATTTGACTGCCCCGAAGCAGACTGGGTGCATCCTGTCATTCCAGGGCCCAGGAACCAAATTCTGAGGGAGGGTAGCAGCTCTCCAACCTGCTGTCAGCCCCTGATGGGGTGCTCAGAATGTACCCCATTAGGTGGCTGATGGAAACACTACAAGATGGTCTAATTCTACCTAGAACTTACATTAACTTCCGTTTTGACTGTCCCTCCCAGTTCCCTTGATGTTCCTTGGAGCCATGAGGGGCAAAGAGGCAGCCCCTTGCTGCCCACTAGGTGGTAGTGGAATCCCACCTCTGTTGCACTCAGCACTTTCTGCTCTCTCAGCCACCAAAGTCTGATGAGAAAACTTCTAATCTGCTGCTGGAAATTTCAGGTTAACTGACTAAGTCACTTTAATTTTCTTGAGAAAATAGTTGCAGCCACACAAAAGATAAGAAGAGGCTCCTGAGTCCCCGACACCTGCAGTGTGAGAGCAGCCCAGCCTTTCACAGCCCCAGGACAGAGAGAAACTTCTCCTGCCACCCAGCAGACACACATGCCCCCACCCGCAGCCCCACAGCCAGGTCACAGCTTGCTCCTGTCACAATCCCACGCAAGTCCTGTTTACTTCCACGTCTCCAAACCTGGAAGGATGGCACGCTTAGTACCTGCTGATGTCAGCCAATGGCCTCTCAGCCTCTCTGCCTTCCTCGCCTGCTGCTCCAAGGGAGGCAGGTTGCAAGGGCAGAGCTGACCATAAATTCTAGTGATCTTCTCTAAGATCATTTGTAGCATCAGACTCCTTAATGGACTTTGCTTATTCCTGGGGTGTAGGCACAGAAAAAATTAACTAGTAAAAATAAATAAAAATCTCATGTCAGCCACACACAGAAATATGGGCATTAAAAAAAATCTTTCCCCTCCTCCTTTATAACATTTTTTTCTCCTATGAGTGTATTTATATAACCTCTGCAGCTGAGATTTTTGAAGGGCAAACTTGCCCTAGACAGGGACAATTTGTAGTTTTAGTTAATTCAGTGTACGGGGTATGAAATGGTGCCCTGTGCAGAGCTAGTGCCCATACATGTTAGTTGATGCTGACACTACCCTCTGGAAGTTTTATGGAAGTGCTCCTTTCTCTTTGTGACTTCAATGTCCTTCACCTACTACCTTCATCTCATTTTCCACTTACTGTGATAACAAAGGGCCACGGATTATTATCTTCAATTTACAGGTAGGAACAATGCGCCAGGGAAAGATGATCTGCCCAAGAACAGAGAGCAAGTCAGTGATCAGCTGACCATTTCTCTGTTCTTGCAGCAGCCCTCAGTGTCTCTCTCAGTGAAGTGCTAACCTGTCACCCCTAAACACTGAACTCACAGAAAGTAGAATCAGGATCTCTTGAAACAGACTGGAGTCCAGGACTGTGTACCACCTGCTCTCTGCATGACCGTTGCTTTCTCCTCTTGTCTCTTTTCACTGCTTCCTAGTCACCAACAGGGCAGATGATCAATTCAGTCCTTTGGTAGATCAATAGCCAACAATATTTCATTACTGCAGGAATCAGGTTGTTCCAGCAGTCTATTTCCGATTTCCCTCAAATTAGAACATTTACAGGATGGAACATGGTTCGTATCCAAGCTCTTCACACAATTGACCTGAAACTCCAAGCCTTTGGGCCTGGGGGCTATAAAGCTGGGCTGTAGAGTAATAGTGGCAAATGTCTCAACATTCTGCATTTGCAGTAACTTCCACCAGCTGATATTCTATCCTCCTTCAAGGCTCCACTGATGTCACCTACGAGAGACCTTCTGTTAATCTTCCACTTCAGTTGATATTAATTGATTACTCCTTGAAGCTTCCATAAAATTTAGTGACTATTTCTGTTTTGAAACATTTCTTATAATGCCTTATAGTAGAGGTATTTACCCAAAGTTCTTCCCCATTGCTCCCAATATTAGAATTCTGATGTCCTAAGGAATATATACATATCATATTTACTTTGTATTATCTCTCGAGTCATCACTTTGCTTCTCCCTAGGACAATGTTATAGGACAATGGACGGCACATATCCATATGAAAGCTTCATAAATGCCTGTTGGATGGAATTTAATTCTCTGAACTAGATGCATAGCCTTTAGCCATGTCTAATTCATTCTGAATTTGACCAGATTAATCTTCCTAAAACAACACTGCTTTCATGTCATTTCCCTACTAAAAAAGTTCTGAATATTCCTCACTGCCTAATAGGACTAAGTTTAAACAAGGGGACCTAGTATGTAAGTCAACTTAGCTCATCCCTGTTCTATTTTCAATTGTCCTATTTTACAATTTTCCAGTTGCATCTCCTGCTATCTCTGACATTCATCCTTTACTGTCCACAGGCTCTGCATGGTCCCTTGAAGGTTCTTTTCATAGCTCTGCTTACGTTTCTTTATGCTAAAGCTATATTTCCACCTGAAATTCCCTCTCTACTTCTTTGATTCTCAAAGTCCTCACTTTTCTTCAGGGAAGATGATGAATAGAAAAGTACCACTGGATTTTGTAGAAAAGAGATCATTAGTAACACTGAAGATAGAACACGGCATTTCTGTGAGGTTGGAGGCAGAAATAAGGTTTCTGAAGTGAAGAAAGGAAAGAAAAATGGGAGCAGGGTGTGTGATGCATTTAAGTAGTGGTTTGACAGTAAGAAAAAAGGTGATCAGTAATATGTCTGGTTGAGCTCAGTGGTTACAAAGGCATTTTGTTTGGTTTGGTCATTGATATAGGGATATCCCCATTGTGGGTGGGAACGATGGAGCAGGAACCTTGAGAGGTAAGAAGATGAAAGCTGTCGGAGAAAGACCCTGAGCATGGTGGTCCTCTCTCCCAAAGTTTAAACCTGAGCATCCCGCTCTTCCACTGTGGACTCTCCTCTTCCAGCTCTCTGTTCAGCCCCATGATGTCAACACTGGGGACTCATCAGACCCCCTCTCCTTGCTCTTACTCATTTCCTTCAACAGGTCCCTCCATCATCCATCATTTCAGCAGTACTAACAATCCCTTTTCCTTCTCTTAAATATTATTCCCACATGTTCAAGCATCAACCCTCGTGAATCCAAACAACTATCTTTATAAATGTACCATGAACAAGATGGGATGAAAAAAGGTAAAAAATAAAACACGTTGGTTCTAATTTCAATTTATTGTCAATAACCTCAAATAGTCCCTCAGGACTGCCAAAGATCATCCAACATTTTTTCAAGTTAGCTTACCTTCTACCCACTGCAGGATGCTGCAAACTTTCTCCAAATTTTTAAATCGCCTGGCCACTCACTCCCTATCTCCTTCTCTTTCTATACACCCTATGCTCTCATAAGTAATTTTCTTTCTTTAAGATAGAGTCTCACATTTAAAAAATAAAAAAATAAAAGATATCAATGGGAGTTCCCTCAGCCCCCAACGATCAAACCATTGTCTGTGACCTTCCTATTCTCTTTCCCTCTTGCTATCAGGAACTGTAACACCTTCTACCTAAGACCATTGACATGACCTGAGCTTTGGAGCCCAGTCACTGCCATTCTCTTAGAAGACATCATTCCTTCTTCATCTTCTCTCTTTGGCTCTGTTTCTCAATTTGATCATTTCTATCTAATGTTACCCACGTTTATGCTTGAAACTCTCAAAAAAGTTTCTAAGGCTACTAATAACCTGCATGTCTGTAAATACAATAGGCATTTTCCAGTTTTCATCTTACCCGACCTCTTATTAGAATTCAGTATGGTTGGCCATGGCTTCTTTCTGAGCTCATTCCTCTTTGGCCTCTAAGACACATGCTCTCCTGATTCTCTCTCTGGATGTTCCTTTTCTGTCTACTTTGCATAATCACCTTCTAATGCCTAATATTGATAACGATGATGAAAATAATAATTAACAAGCAGCAGCCAAAGAAACAACTTATATTTGCTAAGTATTATGTGCTAGACACTCTTCTTAGAGCTTTTCATGTGTTTGTTCATTTAATACTCCCAAAGCCCTGGGGTATATGTTATTAGCTCCATTTTTACTGATGAGAGAATGGCAGCACTAACAGGTTAAGTAAATTGCTTGAGGCCACACAGCTACTATAATGAAGGAACTGGAATTCAGAGAAAGGCAATCTGGCTTCAGAGTCTTAGCTCTTTATCATGAAATTGCACTGTTTTATATTTTTGGAGTTACTCAGTGTTGAATTTCATAGCACATTCACCTTTATGCCTACAACTTCCCTTACACCTACATACTGATAACTCACAAATTTGTATCTCCAGCTTTGACTTCTCCTCCAAGTTCTAGGCTTTACCAATTAATTGCCTGTTAGATGTATGCACTTGGGAGACTTAAAAGCTGTCCACGGTAATTGTGATACAACATTGATGATCTCACTCCAGATATTGGTCTTCCTTCAGTGTCTTCCCTATCAGCTAATGGTACTGTCATTCATTCAGGTGCTAATGTCAAAAAACTAGTAACCCTCATCCCTCTTATCTCCATGTCTCATATCAGATACCAATTTGATTGTTTTCTCCTTGATTAAAATTGTTCAATAATTTTGTATTACTTAATTAAAATAATAAAATAGAAGAAGAAACAACTAATATTTGATGAACCCCATCTGACAGCATTCACTGTACTTTAGAAAACTGTCCTTATTTTAACAGGTGAAATATTTTAACAAGTGAAATACTCTGCCCTGAACCAGGCCATGTCCCCTCCTCTGTCTGGAACACTCAGTATTTCTTCTAGGTAACTCCTGTTCGACCTTCAGTTCTCAGCTCAAACTCTTCTTTAGGGAAAACTTTCCCATTTCTCCAAACTAAGTCAGGTCTCTTTATTATACACTAAATTCATCTCCTTCTCCTTTAGGGCAGAACACATTTCTTTATTGTAATATTATTTTGTTTTAGTTAATTATTTTATTGAAATCTATTTCCTAAATAGACTGTAAGCTCCATAAAGTAAGTGACTTTATCAAGACAAAAATGAGAGTATGAATTAAGCCCAGGTTTACAAGAACTCAGGGAATTGGGTGAGGAAAGTTAGACAATGTGCTCAATACAAAATGTTTTTCCTTCTTTGTCTCCTATATTGTTCATATATAAGGAATTCTGCTAGTGGAAAGATATTGAGTATGTTGATAATGAAAAGATAGCTTGATTTTCTTAGTCTCCTTATGACAGAAAATAGTAGAAGGCAAAAGTGTGTGTGTCTCTGTGTGTGTGTGTGTGTCTGTTATGTGTGTAAGGGGAAAAAGACAGTTGCCATCAATAATGTGTAAGTTTACTTGTAAATCTGGACTCTTTGAATCAGTCCATGTAAGGTGCTAATAAATAGGCAGGCAGGTGTAAACTTTGCTTCAGCTACCATACCTTGTGACATGAGGCATTAGCTCTCTTGGATGAGGCAGCCTAGAAAGGCCCCAAGTCTAAATCCATCCATGTCTACTGGGCTAAGGGAGATGGTAGTGAGATGGAAATGTGCAAACCAGCTTACAGTGGAGGAGAAGGTTGAACTCTAGTTATGCAATCCATAGATAATACGCAAGAACTCAGCTTTCGCAAAGCATACACAGGAGTGTGGTGTGTCCCCACATATGATTAGAACAAGGTCAACCCTTCTC
The DNA here is from genome assembly GCF_003255815.1 of Theropithecus gelada. Classification (NCBI taxonomy): domain Eukaryota; kingdom Metazoa; phylum Chordata; class Mammalia; order Primates; family Cercopithecidae; genus Theropithecus; species Theropithecus gelada. Next base: position 119,221,562 of record NC_037682.1, on the reverse strand, counting down.
AACAACTTGCGAGACCATACAGAGAAAGCAGAGACAATTTCAAGGTTTGCTGGGCTGTTAGATTCCACAGCAGAGTATTTGGGACTTAAGGGCTAGGAAAATCCCCTTGGAATTAAACATAGGTGATGGGAAAGGAAGTACATCTGAAGAACACACTTCCTCAGGTACTTTAGCTATGGAACGGAAGTGAAAGCAAGGTCATGGCTTAGACAGACAAGCCTTGGTAGAGTCCTGTCACACCGTATCACATGGTGGTTGCTTTTTGGACTTTAGACAGAAGAGATGGCCCAGGGTCTCGGCTTCTTTTTCCTTCCTAAGCCCCAGCCGCCAGTGATCTCTGTGTCCTTCTCTTTCTGCTCTGCCTGTGCCTACTTATGTTTCCCCTTTGCTTGTTCTTACTCCATTTATGTTGCTCAGGGATTGCTATTGTCAGTTTCAGGATGCTTAGCATCCACACACATGGGGCCATTGGGAGGATGGAATGTCAGCAAAAGCAGAAACGTCCAGGGACCCACCTCTGTGTGGCTCATGGGGCCCTGACTTGCCAGAAGACATTATTCCTAGGTGAGGGCAGTGCATTCTGTCATTATTATATAGAACTCCCAACAGGAGTCCTATCAAATGATTCTAGACAGACCTTTTACCCTCTCCACAGTGGAAGCAGCTTAGCAGGTCAAATGCCTTGCTACCAGTAACTATGTTGACCCTCCACCCCACAGAGCATTGCTTAGCTTGGGATAACCCCAGAACTAAAAGTAGAGTCATTCTTTTGAACCAAATCTAATAACTTGGAACTGGAAACTAAAATAGATTCCCCTACTGTCAGATACCTCTTTGCTGCTGGATCTTCCTCATGCCTTCTGCAACCTCCCAATTCCTTATTTTGCTTGTCTCCCTGGTCCTTTTATTACTGGCAACCAGACCTATCCCCTTTCCAGTGCCTACCCCAGTCCTAAAGCACACAGCTAATTCTGATCCCATCCTCTCCCTATTTGCCTTATCTTACTAGGTTTTACTCGTACATCTTCACCTCTGTGGCTGAAACCTTACAGATGGTGAACTTCAAGGCAAAAACAGATTTTTCAGAGAAGTTCCCTCTTATGGTAGTGCCAGTACCAGAGCATGGAATGACGCTGGGCATGCTGGTGGGAACACGTAGCCCTGGTGCTTATAATAAGGACATGGAGAATTAGGTGGAAGGTATATGGTAGGTGCTCAGTAAAATTTGCTGACGCATAAATCATTGGGAATAAAACTGATCAGTTTCCATGGAGAGCTGTTTTTGATCTTTAATTTTATTTTCACATCGATGAAAAAATATTTTATGTTTTTTTTGTGTGTGTGTGTGTGTGTCAGGGCCCTGATTACTGGGACATAGAGTAAAACATGTCAAAGCTCTTTGGAGCTTAATATTTAGGACAGTGAGTTATACCTCTCCTGGTTTAATAATCTGTATTAAATTAGAGCAAATTCTCATGATGCCCAGATTCTGGAAAGTATCTTGAGGGCTGGGAGAATACTGCTTCCTGATACCTCCATCCCCATCAAAGTTCAAAAGCACGAGTCATAAAAATATCCTTCTTAGAACCTTTGGGATGGTTGTTTCAGTGACTTTGGAAAGTAACATTCTCTCTCTCTTTCTTCCTCATTACGGTTTCTTAAATTACATTGGTGTTACTTGCTTCAAGGAAAATTTATTCAACTAATTGACAGCTGACTGGAGCCACACTATGGCCTTTTCTTTGGAATGAAGATTTTGGTAGCAGCTGATGCTAGAGACCAAGTCCCATGCTTAAGGTGTGAGCTCCCTTTTGGGCAGCTCCTGACTACACTGGCATGTTAATTCAGCCTCCTAAATCCTCAGCTCTAACGGTGTGCTTTTGCTCTGTGTGCTTGGTCTAGTGAAAATACTTCTAAAAGCGAATACATGATTTCTACATGAAACAAACAAAATAATTGACCTCAGCCAGAGCAAAACTGCTTTTCAAAATCTTTGTATCACACTTTCATAAACAAGAATTTGTTCCTGCAAACATACTACCCTTTCTGAGGACTAAACCCATGCCTGGAAGCTCATTTCAATGCAAAAATGAATTCTGGAAGCATTCAAAATGCCCAAGCGGGGTATCTCATTCCTGACCGAGACAGGGCAATTTGGGGTTGGGGGAACAGGTTATAGAATAATGACTAAATGGGCACAAATACCAGTTCAACCACTTACTACTTACGGGACTTTGAACTGCAGTTAAACTTCCTGGTGCGCCAGTTTTCTCATCCATACAGAGGGAATCACGAGACTACCTTATTAAGGGCCTGTTGAAAACTGGCATAATTGATAAAAAATGTGTGTTCCAGTGAACAGCATGAAGTGGTTAGTTTTGTTGTTGTTTTTATTGTATAAACCCTACTCTTACTAGCTACCTTACTTACATGTATTCAATCCAAACTGGCAATTATGCATCTGCAAATGAATGTGAATTATCATATCAAATAGCAGAGATTCTTTCTACTGTGTGTGTATTTGTTTTCAACAAGGACAATAATATTTTAGAAAAAGCTCTAGCTCTTTCTATTCTCTATAGCAGCTATAATTCTTTAGATGGTTTCAGTTTTTCTGTTTCTAAAATGTAGAGACAATTCTCCATTTCTATTGATCTCACAGAGATGATGTGAGCACTGCTGACATGGATGAATTTTGAGTTATTTGTATACCTTTTTAATAGTCCCACCTACTATTTTGTTTAGACTCAGTCATTTCTGAGGGTATTATTTTAGAACAGTAATCTTCGAGTATTATTTTGTCTCCAAAGGATGCTACACTTTCTTTCTTTTGAAATGCTCTGTTTATAAAATTCACCAAATATTAATTCATGTTGTTATTATCAATTGTCATTTTACTAATTACCACATGGCTTAGTATTTATTTTGTCAATGATCTACTATGTCATTAGTTCTTCCCCTAAATAAAGATTTGTTCTATTACATTATAAAGAGGATTTAACTCAGCAGCAAGTGGTCTGCAATCCCAGCTGTGGCAAAAAGAAGGTTGGAACCAGAATCCTTCAGTTTTGTTTTTCTATAAGCTTCAATAGATAATGTGAAGAATGAATAACAGTGAGATGAAGGATATTTCTGACCTTTATTTCATGCTTTATAAAAATAAAATTTATCTCTGTCATTTATGCTTTCTTTTTTGTTCTTCCTGAGATTTCATTATTTTACACAACTCATCATATACAATTTTTTGTCCAATGACCTTATTTTAGAATTCTCCTATTCGTATTCTCTGGGATAAAAATTAAATGGCAAATTACTTTTTGTGTTGTCAAGAAGGGCTCATTTTCTCTGTAATTTTTTTTTTTCATTTTGCTGACATTTTGTCCTCTGATTCCGGTTCTATTAATTTTTTTTTCTCTTCAATTTTTATTTTTAGTTCCGGGGTACACGTGCAGGATGCGCAGGGCTGTTAACGCAGGTAAACGTGTGCTGTGGTGGTTTGCTGCACAGATCATCCTATCACCTAGGTATTAAGTCCAGCATCCATTAGCTATTTTTCCTGATGCTCTCCCTCTCCCAGCCCCTCAACAGGCCCCAGTGTATGTTGCTCCCTACAATGCATCAATGTGTCCTCATCATTCAACTCCCACTTATGAGAACATGTAGTGTTTTGTTTTCTGTTCCTGTATCAGTTTGTTGGGAATAACAGCTTCCAACTACATCCATGTCCCCACAAAGGATATCATCCTGTTCTTTTTTATGGCTGTATAGTATTCCACTGTGTATATGTACATTCAAATGTGTATATGTACCACATTTTCTGTATCCAGTCTATCATTGATGGGCATTTAGGTTGATTCCGTGTCTTTGCTATTGGAAATAGTGTTGCAATAAACATACACATGCATGTATCTTTATAATAGAATGATTTATACTCCTTTGGGTAGATACCCAATAATGGGATTACTGGGTCAAATGGTATTTCTGCCTCTAGGTCTTTGAGGAATTGCCACACTGTCTTCCACAATGGTTGAACTAATTAATACTCCCACCAACAGTGTAAAAGCATTTATTTTTTTTGATACCTTCACCAGCATCTGTTGCTTCTTGACTTTGTAATAGCCGTTCTGACTTGTATGAGATGATATCTCATTGTAGTTTTTATTTGCATTTCTCTAACGATCAATGATGTTGAGCTTTTTTTCATGTTTGTTGGTCACATGTATGTCTTCTTTTGAAAGTGTCTGTTTGGAACCTTTGCCCACTTTTTAATGCGGTTGTTTTTTTCTTGTGAATTTGTTTAAATTTCTTATAGACTGGATATTAGACCTTTGTCAGATGGACAGATGGAAAAAATTTTCTCTTATTCTGTAGGTTGTCTGTTCACTCTGATGGAGTTTCTTTTGCTGTGCAGAAACTCTTTAGTTTAATTATATCCCATTTTTCAATGTTTGCTTTTGTTGCAGTTGCTTTTGTCATTTTCATAATGAAATCTTTGCCCTTTCCTATGCCTAGAATGGCATTGCCTAGGTTATTTTCCTGGTTTTTATAGCTTTGACTTTTACATTTAGGTCTTTAATCTATCTTTAGTTATTTTTTGTATATGTGTAAGAAACGGGTTTACTTTTAATTTTCTGTATGTGGCTAAGTCAGCACTCCCAGCACCATTTATTAAAAATGGAGTCTTTTCCTCATTGCTTTTTGTTGTCAGGTTTGTCAAAGATAAGATGGTTGCAGGTGTGTGGTCTTATTTCTGAGCTCTCTATTCTGTTCCATTGGTCTATGGGTCTGTTCTTGTGTAAGTACCATGCTGTTTTTGTTACTGTAACTTTGTAGTATAGTTTGAAGTCAGCTAGTGTGATGCCTCCAGCTTTGTTCTTTTTCCTTAGGATTAAAGAAGCAGTCTGACCATGATCTGACAAGGCAGCTGGGCTGCATTGTTGGTGGTTCTTCCTCATCCAGACCACCTGCATTCTCCACAGCTGGCAGGCTGGAATGGCTGATTTGACTGAACTGTAGAGATGGGGGCCACTTCTCCCCCTAGGAACTCACTCCCATCTCAGGTGGACTCCAGCCTGCTGCCATTGGCTGGCTGGGGTTCCAAGTCAGTGGGTCTTAACTTGTGAGGTGTCATGGAAGTAGGGCCTGCAGAAGGGTGCTATTCAGCTCCCTGGATTCAGCCTTCTTCCTAGGAATATGTACAGATGAATTTTCCACTTTGCAAGATCCTGGGACTGGAGTTAGTGAGCAGCTGCTCTGCTGAAACTCCATACAGCCCTGTGTATCGGACCCAAGGCTCTGGTGGCATGGGCTCACAAGGAGATCTCCTGATTTGCAGGTTGCAAAGATCCATGAGAGAAGCATGGTTCCCCAGGTGAGATCGCACACTCACTCACCGCTTTTCTTGGCTCTTGGGTGAAGGTTTCTTTGGCTCCATGTTGCTTCTGGATGGGCTATTGCCCCACCCCCACTCCCTATTTTTCTTTGTTCTCTGTGGGTCAAGTTGTTTGCCTAGTCAGTCCCAATGCAAGATCTGGATATTTCAGTTGAAAGTGCTGAAACCATTTGCCCCTTTTCATTCCTCCTTGTGAGTGCTGTGGACTGCAGCTGCTTCTAATCAGCCACCTTGCCTCCCTTCGTTAATTTTTAATGACATTTAGAAACATGCTATTCTGGGGTTCTACTGCAATGAGGGAAACTGTAATGAAAAGACAGCAGAATATGTTAATAGGCTCCTAGACATTGGACCAATGTTTTTTCTTAAAGTTAAGTTCTCTGTGCACTACTCCATTTAGCTTCTGCTGAGGAAACTCGCTGTGAATAATGCTGGGATTCTGGAGGAAAGAGAAAGTTGACATATCTGTTACGATAAACCAACACACCTTGCAGCTATTCATTTGCTGTGCTTAGAACTAAATTTATTTCTCAATCATTTGGTGAGTATAAAATGCAGAGTCTCCAGTTTTTATCTGCTCTGAGCAGCACAGCATACTGCTCCAGTAAGCATAATGGGTGGAAATTAGGCTCGGAATTCTGGCTGGAGAGTTTTTTCCACGTGAGGAAAGTAGACACAAATAAATCACCCTTTCTGCATAATGCCTTCACAGTAAACCAAAGGATGCCATGAGAGAAGATGATGGCCACAGCTCAGTAGCCTCTACGAATAGCTTTGGTAAGTAGAAAAAGTATGATTTAAGACCTGATGTTGCTGCTATTAATTGTAGACCTAAAAGGTCTGGACTTTTGTATAGGAAGGTGACTGCAGGGAGTGAAGTATATTGTCACTTCTTCTGAGCCCTGCCCTTGACTGACTCAGTCACTTTCTTTGGCTCAACTTTTCCATTTGAACCACAAATTGGGAGTAAATTTTGCCTTCCTAAAATGTTAGGCCCTAGTAAGAAATCTACTTTTGTAAAAATCAAGGCAGGAGTTCTAAGTGGATGAATCTCAAAACAGAGCCAGTAAAACTGGGCATTTTCCTATAAAGCTAATGTAAGAAAACTTGGAATGCGGTACTATGCAAAAAAGTGAAATAAGTAAGACCAATGAAAAATTACAATCCTTGTGAAGCTTCCGAAATTTACTTCAAATAGCTCTTTTATATATAAATACAATATATGTAAACATTATATAAATAAAACTTAATGTTGTGATGTACTTTTCAAAGTATATCCACAGTCACTGTCTCATTTGAACTTCACAGTAAGCACTGTGGGCAGATATAATTCTCTTGGTTTTGCTTTTATGAAAACTGAAACTCAGGAAGATAAAATGATTGGTACAATGTCACAGGATGTATTAGTAGTACCACCTGGCACAATGCCTGACAGAAAGCACTGGGTAAATATTTGTTGGGTGAATGAACACATGAATGAAGGGGCCTGATTCCTAGTTTACTGTTTATTTCTAATACAATGTGTCATGAACTCCTGATACCTTCTGCTATATTATTGGTATTAATAGGGGACATCATTCCTAAAGAAAGTTATAAACTTCCAAAGACTTATCTCTTTCTATTTTTCTTTGCCAGGGACACTTTTCAATAATTCTGCCCTTGTACATCTCTATATCCTCCTTTCTTCACTCATGATCAGAATAAGCTTTTATAAGGTTCTAGGAGTGAGGATATAAGTGAAAGTAATCAGTTAAATCTGCTTTTTCCTATAGTTAGTTATTGAGAAAAGAAAACAAAGATTAAAATTTTCAGGACTAAGTGGTCTGTTAAGTTGCTTCTAATTCATATCCTTTGACCACTAAACCAACTTTCATTATCTGGGTTCCTGAAAGGTTGAATCCTGCAGTGAATTCCTTATACAGGCTCTTTCTCAGCAGGAGTTCATGGGGAAACTGAAAGTCATGAAGAAAGATAAAAACCAGGGCATTAGAAGAATTTGAAGCCTGTGGTACATATAACTACAGCAAATATTAAGCACAGCCTTACTTTTAGCCCTATTACCATAAATCATCACTTCAGGGGCCTACTTATTTCAATTCTCAGTAATTCTCAGTATCTCAGACATGCCTAGTTTTTAACAATGAAAAAGAAAAAAGAAATACAAAGCATGTCAGATGGCAGGAAGAAACAAAGTCTGAGAGACAAAGCAAGCATTAGAACCAGACTCAGATACAATAAAGAGTCAGAATTATCACACTGGGTATTTAAGATAACTGCAATTAATATATTAAGAGCTATAATGGAAAAAGTAGACAATATGCAAGAAAAGATGAGTTTTGTGAGCGGAGAGATGAATATGCTAAAGAAAGAATTTAAAAATTAATGTTAAAATTCAGACACACTAAAACATAAAAGAACAATGTCTTTGATGGGCTCACTAATAGACTGGTCAAAGCTGAGGAAAGAAAATCAGTGAACTTGAAGATAGGTCAACACAACTTCCCAAACTGATTTGCAAAGGGAAAACATAATGAAAGAATAAAAAAGAACAATGGTATTAAACAACTGTGGGAAAATGTCAAAGATGTAACTAACATACAAATATATAGAAAACCAGAAGGAGAAGAGAGAAGGAACAATGAAGCAGGAGAAATAATTTAAACAATGTCTGAAAAATTTCCAAGCTTAGATGCTAACAATAAACCACAGATTTAGGAAGCTCAGGGAACAACAAGCAGAAAAAAAAAAAAAATCAACAACAGCAACAGCCAAAAAGCCCACCACAAAACTCTAGACATATCATTTTAAACTGCAGAAAGCCAAAGGCAGAAAAACATCTTGAAGGAAACCAGGAGTAGGGGTGGAAAGATGGGGTTGGAAAACACTCCCTACCTACAGAGGAACAAGGAAATACAGAGAGATTCTCAGCAGAAACTATACTAGCAGTAAGAGTGACATGAAATCTTCAATGTGTTGAAAGGAAAAAAATGCCAACATAGAATACTATACCTAGTAAAATGATTCTTCAAAAGAGACAAAGAAATTAAGACTTGCAAAGATAAAAAAAAAAAAAAACTGTAGAAATTTTATTGTTAGCAGAATTTCCCTGCAATAAATGTTAAAAATAAAAAAGTTCTCCAGGGAGAATAAAAATGAAACCCAGAATGAAAACTCACATCTACATAAAGAAAGCAAGATTTTCAGAGAAAGAATAAATGAAGGTAAAATAAATTAGTTTGTTCCTTATCCTAAATTTAAAGACAATTGTTTGTTTAAAGTGATACTAGTAAGAATTTACTGGAAGATTACAGCATATGGACAATATAAAGACTAAGGTTAAAAGTGAAGAGATGGAGAAAAACACATAATGGTAACACTAATCAAAAGAAATATGAAATAGTTATATTAATTTCAGATGAAGCCAACTTCATAACAAGAAAAACTATCACGAATGAGAGGCATTTTATACTGATAAAGGGTCAATTCTCCAAGAAGACAAACTTAAAGTTTTAAGGTGTTTGCATTTAAAAACAAAGCATTAACATATTTGAGGCAAAAAAAAAAAAAAACCATGAAAAAACAAATATAATTGACAGGAGAAATAGACAAATCCACTATTATAGTTGAAGATTTTAACATTTCTTATTCCATTAATTGATAGATAAGTAAGTAGAAAACCAGTAAGAATATGGTTGGCCTAAATAGCACTGTCAATCAACTTGGTCTAATTGACATTTATAGAAATCTCCATGAATAATAGCTAACTCCACCTTCTCAAGTGTACATAGAACATTAATCTAGATGGACTGTGTTCTGGGCTAAATCATAAAATATGATGCGACATATTAAAAAAATAGAAATCATACGAAATATGCAATTAGACCACAATGTAATTAAACTAGAAATTGTTAGCTGCGAGATAGCTGGGAAATCTACAAATATTTGGAAATTTAACAGAAATACCTTAAAATTATACATGGGTCAAAGAAGTCTCAAGAGCAACTTAAAGATATTTTGTACTAAATGAAAATGCAACATAGTAAAATCTGTGGAATGCAGAAAAAACAGCATTTAGAGGAAAATATATAGTATTAAATGCATATTAGAAGAAATCCAAATAGTGTGAAACTAGAGAAGGGAGAAGGAGCAAGCCAAAGAATAGGTATAATAACAACTAGAGTAAAAATAATGAAATTGAAAACAGGAAATCAATATAGAAAATCAATGAATCCCAAAGCTGGTTCTTTCAACACATCAATAACATTGATCAACCTCTACCTGAAATGAAAGATGGGACATCACTACTAATCCTGTAAGTATTACGAGGGTAATAATGAAATGTTAGAAACAACTTTATACACACCAATTAGATTAAATGGACCAATTTCTTGAATGACACAATGTACCAAAATTCACACAAGAAGAAATAGGTAATGTAAATAGGTCCGTAGCCACTAGAAATATTGAGTCAATAACTAATAACTCTCTGAAAGAGAAAAAAACAAAATTACTCTAAAAAATAAAGCACTGGTAATTCTACCAATGTTTCAGCAAAAAATGACATCAATTCTCAACAATCTCTGCCACAAATTAGAGGCAGAGAAAATACATCCTAACTTATTATATGAGGTCAGTATTACCCTAATATGAAAACGAATAAAGACATTACCAGAAAAGAAAACCACATGCCAATGTCATTTAATATACATGCAAAGATTCTCAACAAAATATTAGCAAATTAAATCCAACAATGTGTAAAAAGAATTATATATAGGCCATGACAAATTGAACCCATTCAAAGTGTACAAGACTGGTTCAGCATTTGAAAAAGAACAAATTAAAGTCACACATCAACTGGCTAAAGAAGAAAAATGATAGCATCATATCAAATGAACACCTTCCCCTAAGACAAGGATCAAAGTAAAGATGTACCCCTCTCCACCTACATTCATTATCATACTAAAACTCATAGTTAATACAGTAAAACAAAAAAAACAAAAAAAAAAAAAGAAAAAAGAAAGAAAGAAAGAAAAGAAAGATCTACCAATTGGGAAAAAAGAACCAAAATTATCCTAATTCACATTTTGTATGGTTGCCTATGAAGAAAATAGCAAAGTAGTCACACTCCTGGAACAAATAAATATGCATAGTAAGGTTGCAGAATACAAGGTTAATGTACAAAAGTCAATCGATTTCCTATATACCTGCAATGAACAGTAGGAATTTGATTTTTTCTAAAAGTACCATTTATAATAAAATCAAAATCATAAAACACTTAGGTATAAATCTAACAATATATTTATAGAGTTTATATATAGAAAATTACAAAATTCTCTTGAAACAAATCAATGAAGTTCTAAATAAATGGAGAGACAGCTTACGCTCACGAATTGGAAGACGCCGTGTTAAGATGTCGATATTTTCCAACTTTATCTTAATATTTAACAAAATCCCAGTTAAAATTTCAGCAGTCTATTTGTAGATATCAATAGATTTAAGTATAAAATTTATGTACAAAGTCACAAGATGAAGAATAGCCAACATGGTACTAAAGAAGAACAAAGTTAAATGATTCACATTAACCATTTACAAGACTTACTATAAAGCTACACTAATCAAGACAGTGTGGTATTTACTAGAGAAACAACGACATGTAGATTAATGGGACAGAATAGAAGGCCCATAAAAAGACTCACATAAATACAGTCAACTGATCTTCTAGAAAAACACAAGGGCGATTCAAGGCAGAAAGGATAGTTTTTCATCAAAGTGTTCTGGGACAATCGGGCATTCACATGTTAAAAAAAAATTTAACCTAGGCACAGATTTTACCCCTTTTGTAAAAAATGAACTCAAAACAAATCTTAGACCTAAAGGTGAAATAAAAATTATAAAACTTCTAGAAAAAAAAAAAAAACAGAAGAAAATTTAGGCGACCTTAATTTTGGCAATGAGTTTTTAGATATAAGACTAAAACCACAATCCGTGCAAGAATAAAACTGATAGTTGGCTTTTATCAAAATTAAAAACTTCTACTCGAGAAAAGATGCTATTAAAAAAATGAAAAGAAAACCACAGACTGGAGGACAATATTAACCAAACACATATTTGTTAAAAGACTTGTATTTAAAATATACTAGTAACTCTCTTTAAAACTCAATAAAAACAAACCAATTAAAAATTCCAGAAAGGTCTCACTAACACTTCCCGAAGAAAATATACAGGTGACAATTACATACATATAAAAAGAAGCACAACATTATTTGCCATTAGGGAATTGCAAATTAAAAGAATGAGATGCCAGCATATGCTATTAAAATGGCTAAAATTCAGGGCAAAAAACCCTGATAATACCAATTACTGGCAAGAATATAGAGAAACAGGAACTCTCATTTATTAATGGTGGGAATGCAAATGGCACAACTTTAGAATCTGGTATGGCAGTTTATTTCAAAAATAAACATCGTCTTACCACGATATCCACCAATCACACCCCTAGAAATTTACACAACTGACTTGAAAACTTATATGTATACAAAAACCTGCATAGGAATGTTTATAGCAGCTTTATTCACAATCTGCAAGAAGACAGGGCAACCAAGTTACTTTTCAATAGGTGAATGAATAAACAAACTATGGTATATCTACACAATGGGATATTATTATTCCGTGTAAAAAGAGATGAGCTAACAAGTCATGAAAATAAATGCATGAATCTTAAATGGACATTTAAGAGTAAAAGAAGCCAGTCTGAAAAAACTACCTACTCTGTAACTGTAATTCTATGACATTTTGGAAAAGGTAAAACTAAAGAAACAGTAAAATAAATAAGTGAATAAAGAAAAATATGGTACCAGGAGAGTGGAGCCACACAGTTGAATAGATTAAGCATCGGGAATTATTTTTAGGGAGGTGAAACTATTCTGTAGTTACTGGAATAGTGACTGTGTGACTCTATGCATTTGTCAGCATCACAGAACTTTGCAGCACAGGGCTCGCTGACTGTATGCACGTTTAAAAAAATTGATTTAAAAGGTTGGAAGTCTCAGGATAGAATGCTAAATTTGACAAAACAATCTAATTGTATTACAAATATACAGAACAACTCATTGAAGGAGATGAGGGGTAACATACTGACTTATGTGACTAAAAATAAATGGTATTTGTATGACAAAAGACAATAGAGATTATATGTAAGACTGTACTCTAGTTGATAAATCGTTAACCTGCGCCCACAGGAGTACAGGTTCACAATTATAATAGTGCTATACTTGCGTATTTGTATTGAACAATTAAACAGATAGCAGATGGTGGGAGCCTAGTTTCTCACTGTTGCAGTGGGAGGTTATATACAAGCAAGTGCGGGTGGCCTGAATGATACATGCGGCAGAAATTAGATCTGAAGACATCTCTATGAACTCATGTCAAGCTCGGTAGAGGTACAGATGGTTGCAGATGTGTGTCTATATACACACGAGAGTCAGTATGCCCACAGATATTTCCTTGTTCTGTCTGCTGAGAGGGACTAGAAGCAAGAACAACATTCCATAGCCTGTCTGTAGCTATGACTTATCACTTAATAAACACATGAAACCTTCATTGTAGAATGGAGCTCTGCTGGTATCACAGAGCTTCACTGTTTTCTTCAAATTTTGTGATAGTTTAAGATTAAAGTGGGAATTTTGCAAAAGTTTGCTTAGAAATGACAATGGGGTTATTATCCTCTTTTGCTGTAAAATATCAGACTCCAGCAGTTTTTTATGCCATGAATAGGGCTATATATATATATATCTATATATAGTATTATAACTGATAATAAAATTAGTAGTAAAGCTATAATACCAGCCATGGCTGAAAGCTTGATAGGCATCATCTCATTATCTCATTGAAAACTCACAACAACATGTTACGGTAAGAACTGTTACTATTTCCATTTCACTACTGGGGAAGCTGAGAATAGAGATTTAATAACTTACTCAAGGTTACACAACAAGTAAATGAAGGAGCTGGAATTCTAACCTATGCAATTTGACTTCTGAGCACACATTCTTTACTGACATGGAAATTGCTTTGCAAAGGTAAGGCACTATTAAGCCATCCTCACTCATTGTAGGAAGGACACTGTATCACTGACAGCACCATCTGCTATGAAGCACCCACATTTAGAAAGAATGGAGACTCTTTAATGACCGGCCTAGTCTCCGAAGCATGAGATTTGATTGCCCATCATTTAGAGCATAAGTGCTTTAATGGCACAAAAGAATTTGGATCACATGGAATCTGCCCCCCAACCCCCCACAATTTAGTATATAAAGAGCACGTCTGTGATGGCAGTGTTGCCAGAAAAGCAGAAGAAATGTTAGTGCTGGAAAATGGAAATGAATTGATTGACTCCTGTACGTCTCCATAAGCGAACACAATATGAATAATAATAAAAGCTTCAGTTTAATGTGTGCCTAGGATGTGCTAAACACTGTTCTAAGCTCTTAAGATATATTATTTCATCTAATCCTCACAAGAACACCCTGAGGCAGGAATAATTGTACACATTATACGAAGGAAGAAACTGATATACATAGGGAGTGATTTCACAGTCCTAAGATCCCAAGGTGAGAAAATGGCAGAGTTGGGATGTCTGATTACAAATCAGGTGCAATTAATGACGATGCTAAACAATCTATATGCAGCCCACATCAAATGAGGATTAAGAAGTGACAGATTTCAAGTTGATAGATCCAGGTTTTACAGAGACAGAGTTTTGTGTTTGCTTGTAGATACCCATGTTTTGTTTTGTTTTTTTCCTTCACTATAAAAAATTCACTGCAATATATATTCTACTAATGTAGTTACAAAATTAGACATTCAGAGCAAGTGAGATTCTTGCATGTCCCATAGAAATGAGGCATGCATTCCAGAATGTCTGTGTAATTCAGTTAGGTTTTAAATTGTGAAAATCAGTTCACACTTTAGGATTTGCTTTCTTTGTGGGCCAGTTAGTTGTGTGTGGTTTTTTTTTTTTTTTTTTTCCCACTGCCACAGAAAACATCCTCGCACCAGCCTCCAGCCATCAAATTACCAGCTGTCATAAGGATCGGCAGATCAACATTGTCCTGAAAAAACAGGGCAGAGTGCCGGTCGCACAGTTGATGGGTCAGTGATAGTCTTTTAATTCAAAAGTTGCTTATAATTCTAGCAAGACATTCCTTCATCTCCCTGTGTAGTAAACCAACAGATCTCTTAAGGCAAAACAATGAACCGAAAGTGTGCCCCTCTCTTGGGCCCCAGGCAATGTGGAGAGAGTCATGGTAATTTACTTTTGTACAACACTTCACCATAACAAGGGACTCTCAGATCTCTATTGGTCCTCATGCTTGCAGAGAAGGTCACACACACATCTACAAGGATAAAATTGAGACTCTTAGGTGCTGGATGACTTGACAAGTTTATCTAGTATGTGGCTGTATTCGTCTTGAATTAGTCTTAAATTTGTGCCAACTCCAAATCCAGTATTTACTCAAGAATAACTTTTTGCTCTAGTTTGCGAAAGATACAAAATAGGTTATTCCTTCATGTTTTTGTTGGATAGGAATAGGCATACCTTACTCATACTGCAGTGTTGCCGTGTTTCTGATGGCTTGTCCTAGTGTAGGGGAGAAAGAATTTGGGGGAACTTCTTCACTGATCCGAATCACTAACCTTTTTCTAACCACAACACTTTTTATTAATACCACCTCTGACTGAGAAATGTTTTGAACATATGATTCATGCATGTGGATTGTTGTATGTGAAAATTATAAAGTGAATCTTATTTATATTAGTCAAAAGATATAGCCAATGTAACTCCCTCTCTGTCTTGTGGACAGCATGGAGCTTAGTTCACCTTTGCAAACTGCCTGAGACATGCACAGAGAATGGCATTATCTACAAAGCTAGACATTTTTTTTTTTTTGATGGAGTCTCACTCTGTCACCAGGCTAGAGTACGTGGTAGTGGGATCTCGGCTCACTGCAACCTCTACCTCCTGGGTTCAAGAGATTCTTGTGCCTCAGCCTCCCAAGTAGCTGGGATTACAGCCATGCGCCACTACACCCAGGTAATTTTTACATTTTTGTAGAGATGGGATTTCACCATGTTGGCCAGGGTGGTCTCGATCTCCTGACCTGGTGATCCACCTGCCTCGGCCTCCCAGAGTGCTGTGATTACAGGCATGAATCACCGCACCCGGCCAAATGCTAGGCATTTTAAAGTCTGCAGCTGAAATAATACCCAAAGAGAAAATTATCCATAGTATTAGAGAAACATCATATATTAAGACAGAGGAGCTCAGAGAACAGAGACGATGAGTGGGAAAGTCCTAAAGAAAGATTTCAGGAAAAAACAACCCCCGCCCCCAACGCCAATTAAGGATTCGACAGCTGAGAATGACCTTGTATGTTTATCGTTACCATTTCAAATGCTTGTCTCATCCCAGCTGAGGGCGGAAAATAGCAAGTCATCTCCACAGTGCAGAGCTCTATAGGCTGATTTCACCTCAAAATTCCACGAGGAACACACCTGCTCAGCCCATTGGGTCAGGAGCCCCAGAGAGCTGCTCTCGCGTGCTACACTGTCCACCGGAGAGTCTGTCCACACAGCCAGGCTCGAGAGAGAACGTATGATGTCTTTTCCTTGCTTCCTCAGCTGCCATTTCTGTTGTTTATCTCAAGGTACATAAAAGTGTGGAGGCCCAGTTGATCTTGTTTAAGAGGCTGATCTCAGCCTAGTGTGAGTGGAGAGAGGAAGAAAATAAACAGGATAATGAAGGGGCTTCCAGGTATGGGCAATGGTTTGATTCTTGAGCTGGGTGCTGAATGCACACGGGTTCCATGTGTAAACATTCCACTGGCTGTATATTTGTGGCAGGAATATTTTCTGAATATGTATTATGTTATAATAAAATGGAGGGGAAAAAAAGTCTGGCTGTATTTTGTCATTCCTGGTGCACAAGTAGTAGTTTTAGGGTAAAAGTCTCTAGTACAAAACCTTTGAGTTAGGACTTGGAATTTCAAACCCAACATACTCAGATATTTCAAATGCCTGAAGCAGTATGTGTTGGTTCATAGTCTCAACACTCTGAGTGCTACATTGTTTTTCTTCCCCTAAGGTTACTTTATTTCAGAGAAGTGTGACAAAGTCTCTACCTAAATAGATCTTAAGCCATGTTAGTCAGAATATAACCATATCTACCTACCTCTCCTCTACCTTCTCCAATTTTCTTTTGAGAGAAAATCTAATTGGTTAAAATTTCTTCAAGTGATTTATAAAGTTACCTTATTTAACATTAATGGTCACTTCAAAAGCTATAGATAAGTCACAGAAAAACTTATTTATTTCTTAATAATACCTCATTTTCCTACAAAATGAAAAGGACTGTGTGGCCAGGTGTGAGAGAGAAGTGTGCTGACTTTTTAACTTCTGCCTACAGAAATGTCAGTGCTAGCTTTAAGGTTAAACTGTCACAAGAGACATGCTGGAGGGTGCCTAATCTAGAAAATAATAAAATAACCTTTATCTCTATCAATTAAACTATGTACACACCACAAACACACACACACACACACACACACACACACACACACACACACACATTTCCATGCTGCAATTTATGTACCTTTCCCTGGAGCTGTTTGAAAAGTGCTGAAAGTTCCATCACCAAACCTCTCAGGAAAAGCAGAAGTTAACTAACAAATCTTATTCCCTAAACTGTACTTATGTAACTATTGATCCTTTTCCACTCCAGTGAAGTACGACAGATTATAGTTTGTAGGAGAGAAAAAAGAGGCTGGGGTGGTGGGGAGAAATAAGAATTTCAGAAGTTGAAGGAAGAGAGAAAATTTTTCAAACAAGAGCCATCTTCGCCAAGGCTGTCCAAAGGCGGCACACTGGAGCAGAAATCGGATCTAAGTTTTAAAGTATATTGGGGTTGAGGTGATAAGAGAAGAGACGGAGATTCTTTCCTCCAAAATAAGAGTACCCATGTCCTCCACTAGTGTGTGCCATGCCGCCCAGCTGAATCCCACAGAAGGTGCCACAGGAGTATGCTTAGCTCAGCTAAGCTCAGCAGAGCTCAGCTGTCCGGTGCCTGGCATGCACCATGTTTGCCAGCTGGATGGTGCAGATGGAGCAGTCTGATGATGCATTCCTTCACAGAGATAGACCAGTGTGAGGCCTGAGAGAGGAAAGAGAACAAGCCTTGGCTCCAATGGCAGTAACATGGCCAAAGACTAAAACTGGGGTTCCAACCTGGGTTCTGTCACTCACTGATGCTGGAAAGACAGGTAATCACTCTGAGCCTCATTCTCTCATCTGCTTTCTCTTAAGTCTGTTAAGAACCCTAGGACGTGGTAACTCAAGGTAATGCCTTAACATATTACCTGATACACAGTAAGAGCCTAATACATGGCAGCTATTTTTGTGAAAAAATCCCAGGCCAGAAACTCCCTGGGGTTATAGCCAACAGCCCCTCCAGACAATGACCCAGTTACACAGGCACTGCACACTCACATTGTGGGCTGGGCTGCAGGTTCATTTAGCCTTGAAGAAACAAGCCTTGAAATCTCTGCCCACCCTTTCATCCTTTTCAGCATCTCTCACTGAAGAGGTCGTGCCCACCAGCTGTCCTCTCTGCATGTGCATGGAACTTCCTTTCATCAGCCAACCTTTCTCTCTCTTGTTGACTCCTCATTCAAACAGGAGTTTCCCATTTACCTGGGCTAACAACGTATTTGGAAAGTTGTTCATATGGTGCAAAGAAATAAAACCATATATGCATATTATTAACATTAAAGTCGCTGGGGAAAATGTTTTTTCGAGAGAAAATCTAATCGGTTACAATGTCTTCTCTAGGGATAAATGACAGTGTGCATGCTGCACACTCGGCTGAGACTGTCGTGAGCTGGATTGTTTCCTCACACTCCCAAAGATATGTTTAAGCCCTAACTCCCAGTACCTCCAAATATGCCTTTCTTTAGAGACAGGGCTTTTGTAGAAAGTAATCAGGTGGAAAGGAGGGTGTTAAAGGCCGGGTGTGCTGGCTCACGCCCTGTAATCTCAGCACTTTGGGAGGCTAAGGCGGGTGGATCACTTGAGGCCAGGAGTTTGAGACCAGCGTGGCCAACATGGTGAAACCCCATCTCTACTAAAAATGCAAAGTTAGCCAGGCATGGTGGTACGTGCCTATAATCCAGCTATTTGGGAGGCTGAGGCAGGCGAATTGCTTGAACCCTGGAGGTGGAGGTTGCAGTGAGCCGAGATCACACCATTGCACTCCAGCCTGGACAACAGAGTAAGACTCTGTCACACACACACACACAAAAAAGGAGATTATTAGGATGGACCCTAAGATAACCGGTATCATTGCGAAAAAGGAAAATTTTTGGAACCAGAGCCAGACAGGCACAGAGGGAGAATGCCAAGTGAGGATGAAGGCAGAGATCAGGATAATGTATCTGTAAGCAAAGGAACACCAAAGATTGCCAGCAACCGACACAAGCTAGGAGAAAGGCCTGGAGCATTCTCCCTTTTAACCCTATAATGGACCCAAGACAGCTAACACCTTAATCTAGGACTTCCAGCCTACAGAACTGTGAGACAATACATTTCAGTTATTTAAGCCACCTGGTTTTTGGTACGTTTTGCAGCAACCTTAGGAAGCTAATTCAGAGACCTGTGCACTATCTTAGTGGTTTTCTTCCCCTGGCTTTATACCCAGGGGAGAATTAATGTGTTTCTGACTGAGCTTTTTAATCTGCCCCTTACTAAATCACAAAGCAAATTAGATAGTTTCCCATCCCAGGTAAAACAAAGGCATTGATTAAAAATAACATATAAAGACTTAAAAATATATTTTCTAGATTCCACATTTGCAGATAGAGCAGGTAATTGCTTCTTGATCTGAGAGTGGATCTTCACATCTTGCACGTAGCTCTAAGTACTGTTTCAAAGATTGGCTGGGTAGTCGCCTGAAGGCATAGTGGCTGATGGTTAGAAAGATACTCAGCCAGAACTGGGGTGCTACGTATATACATTTTATCCAGGCTCTCCAGTCAGGTTAATGTAATATAACTGCCATCACCCTCTTCCACTTCAGATAATTGTCTGAGCAAGAACCTACTCTGCTCAGGGTACTTTGCTGAGTGTGGGTGCTTAGGACCTGTGCTATGTAAAACATTGTTTCAATCCAGTCAAGATAATTCATTGGTGGGCTTGATAAAACAACACAGAGCAGGCATGACTAGGGAGGGAATTAAAAGATTTCAGCTCTATTACGAGTTGTTTTTAAACTTGAAATTCATGAAGCTACTGAAGAAAAGATTAGAGTGTTTAGAAAGAAACAAAATAAGGAAATTTTGATGATGCACAAAGAAACATGGTTTGTTTGTTTTCCTATCAAGAGTATATGTGCAAGATGACAGTACAAAAAAAAAGGTCCCTGATTTAACTCATATTGGCTCAACTTAACGATTTTTTTTACTGTACAGTCGTGTGAAAGCAATACACATTCATTAGAAACCATATTTTGGGTACCTATACAACTATGCTGTTCTTCACTTTCAGTACAGTATTCAATAAATTACATGAGATATTTAACACTTTACTATAAAATAGGTTCTGTTTTAGATGATTTTGTCCAAATGTAGGCTAACATAAGTGTTCTGAGCATGTTTAAGTTATACTAGGCTAAGCTATGATGCCTGGTAGGTTAGGGGTATTCAATGCATTTTTGATTTAAGATATTTTCAATGTACTATGGGTTTATTGGGCCATAACCTCATCGTAAGTTAAGTAGCATCCATAGTAGAGTGTATGTGGTTCTTCACCATATTCTTGTGTAAATATTTTGGCCCTTTCGTTCCTATGATCATTGGAGCCCTGTCCAAAGGAAGAACCAAATACAATATTTTGGAAGATGGGAATTGAAGACAGACATATATTCAGTATTTAGTAAAATGACAATGATGGTAATGCTGTTTTGGAGCTTAAACATGATGAATTAGAACACTATTCTTTTAGGAAGCAAACGGAGTTGATGGAAATCCATATGTGGTCATGACATAGCAGCACACTTTCTCTGTGAAGGGCCCAGTGAACCTTCAGCTTCGTTGCAGGACAATGTCTCATAGTTTCTAGGTGTCTAACATTTATCTCTATGCTAGCTGTATTGAAGATATGTTCATTGTACCAGAAGACTGATGATGATTATTATTATTATTTTTTGAGACAGAATCTCGCTCTGTCACCAGGCTGGAGTGCAGTAGCGCGATCTCAGCTCACTGCAACCTCTGCCTCCCGGGTTCAAGCGATTCTCCTGCCTCAGCCTCCTGAGTAGCTGGGATTACAGGCACCTGACACAACGCCCTGCTAATTTTTGTATTTTTAGTAGAGACGGGGTTTCACCATGTTAGCCAGGCTGGTCTCGATCTCTTGACCTAGTGATCTGCCTGCCTCAGCCTCCCAAAGTGCTGGGATTACAGGCGTGAGCCACTACATCCCGCTAACAGAATCTTAAAAACTGTGCTATAGCTTAACCGCCATCAATGGAGGCATTCTCTGCTGTCGAAAGGTTTGTGTGTCTTCATGCATGTCATATAAGGGGTAGTGTGTCATATAAGGGGTAGAGAGTAGAGGGGAGGAAAGTAGGTAGGTACAGTCCTCCTTCTTACTCAACCTCTCATAAAACATTAGTAACAGACAATTATGCCCCAAAGGGAGACAAAACACCCCCAACACACTCTAGCTCTAATACTCCACATTCAAAATTCCTCATCCAAACTTAACCTAATTATAAAATAATTGGATGAAAAAACTTCTCTTTCAAATTGTAAAAGTGCTCTTGGAAGAAAGTCAAGCCTTTATCTCTTGCATCTTTAAGCATGGGTTAGTTATCTCAGTTGGCTAAACACCTTCTGGAATGCAAATTTTGTTTGAGAAGACTCTGGTAGAAGGAGGTATAATTTTAGAACTTGGGTTACTTCACTGTTTTGGGTATCCCAGTAAAAGCTGTGGGGTAGCCAGAGACCAAAAGGAAGGCTGAGGAGGAGTGAACATTGGCCTCATATGGTAGAAGGCAGGACCAAACCGCTATCCATGATATGCAACTT
Source organism: Theropithecus gelada (assembly GCF_003255815.1). NCBI lineage: Eukaryota > Metazoa > Chordata > Mammalia > Primates > Cercopithecidae > Theropithecus > Theropithecus gelada. The sequence continues at coordinate 119,200,031 of NC_037682.1, read as the reverse complement.
TTCTGAGGTTGCTGACGGTGGTAACTTCCAGGAGATGTGTATTGAGTATGGGGCATAGGATCTCCAGGCTGACTCCCTAGCCATATTTTCCTGATCCCTCTTCCTTACTACAAAGTGGTCTCCCATAACGGAGCCAACAATGCCAGATATCTGATTTCTCAGCCTCCATTTTAGCAAAAATGTCATCCAACTCTGGCCACTGGGACATCTGGGAAAGTCTACTAGAGTCTAGGGAAGATTTTTGTTCCTCAGAAAGAAATGGTGGGAGATAGAAACCTTGACTTGTTTTTGGACATGGTTATCTTAGTACATGGTGCTTTGAACTGTACAATTTATCTTGCTACCATAAAGCAACAAGTCAGAGAACAGAAAGTCACTGAGCTTAGGATGCAGGAGCAGAGGAATGAATAGGAGCCTGAATCTGTAGATCTTCTAAACACCAACTTTGACATAATTTATCTCCAGACATGTTATCATGTGATATACATATCCTTGCTTTTAAAATCATGGTTGCCTCAATATTCTGTTACTTGATGCTGAAAATATCCTGCATGGTACTCAATGTGCTAACATTGATCACAAGTTCAAATTATGTAATTGTGAATTAATATAATGTAAATGCATACATTATCATGTATGTAAAAAGTACTGAACATTCACAAGTATCTTCTAAGTATAGGACATGAAAATAAGCATGTACTGAAACGATTTATTAGGGGTTTGTGGCGAAAATAAGGACTGGAATGAGTATAATTGAGTGACCCAAAAGGCCATGCCTTCCTTTTTTTTTTTTTTTATTTTATTCCTCAAATCTACAAGGCTTTATGCTAGTTGATAGGTATACAAATGCAAAATATAACATATACTGCCTCTGCCTTCATTAAACTGTCAGTACATTATAGATTGCAGGGAGGGGTATGGGGATCAATATTTCACTACTGTCTTGGTTTGTTTTCCATTGCTTATAACAAAACACCTGAAACTGGGTAATTTATAAAGAAAATAAGTTTAGTTTTACAATTATGAAGGCTGAGAAGTCCAAGGTCAAGGGGCAACATCTAGTGAGAGGCTTCTTGCTGGTGGGGTCCCTCTGCAGAATCCCAAGGTGGCACAAGACATCACATGGTGAGGGGGCTGAACATGCTAGCTCAGGTCTCTCTTCTCTTTATAAAGCCATCAGTGACATTCCCATGATAACTCACATTCCCATGATAATTCATCTATGAACCATTAATCCATCAATTCATGAATGGATTAATCCATACATATGGGCAGATCCCTTATGATCCAATCTCTTCGTAAAGGCCCCACCTGCCAATATTGACATTGGGGATTCAGTTTCAATATGAGTTTTGGAGAGGACAAATATTCAAACCATAGCACCTATATAGTCAGAATTTGAAATTGACCCTGAGTATATCTAACTCTTTCTTCCTTTGTCTTGGGTTGCTGAACATCTCCAGAGAGAAATATTCAAATGTAGAATGTTTATGATTATTTGGTCTCTCTACTAAACAGACCTTTAACACAGCCTTCATATGCAGTTCTCTCCATTCTCCACAATGACTACACCCCACCTTCATTATAATAACAAAGCCACCAATGTCAACACCTCTTTCCTCACTCTTGACAAGTGTCCTGATTTTCTACTTCACAGACAACATAGAAACCAACAGGGACCTAATACTCATACCCTATCCACCAAAGCAGCCATATCTACAAGAAATGTTTCCTCATTCTCTTTCCTCATATCTAATTATAAATCTCTATCTGAGGCTAATCTATCCCTATTCTCTTGGATCCATCCCTTCTTAGTTCTTCAAGAAAATTGCTTATGTAATTGTCCACATTTTTCAAATGCACTTTAAAACTCATGGTAGTGTATTCTATCTTCAAATTAACAAAAAACTTTATTTGTACTGAATTTCCTTCTTATGATATAAATTTTACCCCTTTCTTTTTATGTTTTCACTCACTATTCTAGTTTCTCTTCCCACAACTTCTTTGAAGCAACTTTTTAAAAGCCACCAATTACATTTTCATTGTCGAGGAAGTGAGGATTTTTTAGTCTTTAAGATGTTTGAGGTCTATGGAGTAATTGACAGTTGACCACCATTTCCTTAAAATTATCCAGTTTCTTGGCTTTTCTGACATCAGTTCTCCTGTTGTTTTTCCTCTGTACTCCCCAGGTTTCTGTCCCCTGACTACCCCTCAATCCCACCACTTAACTGTATGCATTCTTCCCGGTTGATTATATTCAGTGCCATGACTTGGGCTGTTATCTTCAGTCCAACGAACCTCCAAACTCCAAATTAATCATAACCTTACTCTCCCAAGATACATTTCCATGTAGTTGTCATACATAGAGCTCAAACTCAGTATTTCCAAACTTCAGCCTACTGCCTTTCACATGTCGCCAGATATGCCGCTTCTCCCATGTTCTCCGGGTTAGAAAATAACATCACTGTTCACCAAGTCGCCTAATACGCTGCACAGAGAGTCTTCTCCCTTCATCTACTTCATCTAACAAATTATCAGCTCTTCTCAGTTATATCACTTATAAGCTCTCAAATTCATTTTTTAAAGTTCTATCACTGCCAACCTAGTAAGGTCTTTAACGTTTATTTCCTTTATTGACTGCAACGACATGATTTGCTGCAACAAAGTCTTAACTCATATTCCTGTCTCATGTATGCATCTAGTATGTTCTTCTTCCAATAAACAGTGAGATTCGTTATAACAAAGAAAAAACATCTGATTTTTAATCATTCTTTTAATCACTTTAATGAGTTCTCAGCCTTTAGGATAAAGTTCAAACATTTTATTATTGCATTAAGACTCATTACGTGTGACTCCTCCTTTACTCTCTTGATTCATCTTATGCTGCTCCTATCTTCAATCTTTGGTTCTAACTACATTAAGCATTTTCCCAAATCTACTTAGGTTTTTCCACATCTTAGGACCTTCTCATCTGCTATTTTAATGTCTGGAAGGCTTTTTGTCCATGAAATAGCACAAAGGATTGAACTGCCAAATCAGATTCACAAAAATGAGAGATCTTATCCAGTATTTAGCTTTGCTGATAATTTCAGGGACACAAGTAATCATGAGGTCACTGATTCTCTGTAAGCTTTATTGTTATTTTATTTATTTCTTGTTTTGTTTTTATTTTTAAGTCTGGCCTCTGAGGACTCATACCTAGGTCAACCACATGATGATTGTTCGTAAGACTTCCTTGAAGTCTTGTCTATATGTCTTCTTCCTTTTTTCAAATGGATCTGTATGCAAAGACACAATTTGAAACTTCCAAGAGAAGTTTGCTCTCACTTAGCTTTCGCTTTTTTCTTGCACATGAATTCAAGGTAAGTGAGAGGTGAGTGACTGTTGTTTTCTCCTTTCCCAGGTCTTCTCTGTTTCCTGGGCATGCAAAAAGTCTTGGGCAGACATTTATATTTCTAGGAATATACTGGAGCTTTAACATTGTTAGATCTCTAGAAATATGCTATAATTTTTAAAGTCCCCTATGCATATTTATGTCTCCAGGATTTCTATTCAAAGTTCCCAGACAAGCTCTCAGTTGCCCCAACTGAAATCACAACTGTAAAGAGTGGAGATGTTGTCAGTACTCTGCCATGCTGTGAGGATAAACTCTGTGCCACCACCTGAGCTGTGCTTTGAGTCAAATGAGATAACCTCCACACTCATTTCCCAGGGATCTTCAAGTCTGACAACATACTGGCTGTTTTCCGAGGACTATGCTTTAAAAGAAACTCCAAAAGCAATCAGCTTTCTCTGTTGTCCACAATGCTGCTGGCCTTTGGTTGGTTCCCAAACCACAGAGCTGGGAAGGGACGGGGGATGCGTACAGCTCCAACTTCAAACTTCACACACCCCACTGTCTCATCAAGTTTTGGTAGTTTCTCTTAGATAGATGATTTTCAGTTCTTTCAGTGGCCTTTGTTTTTTTGTCGAAGTTCTGAAATTATACAATTTTAGTAGTTTGGTCTGCATTTTCATTGCTTTAGAGGGAGAGCAATTTTACGGAGGTCCTCATCTTTCCAGAGGTTGATCTCTGTACTCTATGTGGTAGGCAGTATAATGTTCCTACAAGGCATTACACTATAAATGCATCATGTAAATTTTTGCCATGTAATATGATTTATGTACAGGTTCTGGGGATGAGGGCAAGAACATCTGAGGTGTAAGAGGACAGACTCCTAGGGAAAAGATATATACAAAGAAGTGATCCTAGCACTACGTGCATGTTTTTCCCTTGATACATTGCTATTCTTGAAATGAAAGTTTAAGCAAGTCACTAAGGAGTTGAGAGACTTTTTATAGTTTTTCAGAACTATAAAGATAAAAATTAGAGGAAGAGAGGCAGTGGTAAATATTCTGGGTTTTAAGGTAGAACCTCTAGGGTCTACACCTTAAGCTTGGGAGTAAAACAAAAGTAGATAAAAAGTTACAAAGACCATAGTCTGGTTTAGTCAGCTCAATCCGTGGTTGCATTGAGATGATTTGCTCCCAATTAATGTGTTTGCCAGAGGATAGAGGACACACTGTGGAGAACAGCATCACCCAAAGCCTCTTAAATCCATCCAAACATAATATGTAGTCTTCAAGAAAAAAATTACCAGTTGTAACAATAAAACAGTATTAAGATAAAACAGGCCATGGTAACAAGCCACATATAATTCAGGTGTTGGAATTATGAAGATGTAAAGTTAAGAAGAAAAAAAATTACCATGAATTTGCTCAAGAAAATTAGATGGATAATTTTAAATTATATAACTAGAATTGATTAAATGGACAGATTAAAACAGATTAAATGGACAGTCTATATCTGAAAATATGACTGATTGGATTAAGAACTCATAAATAAATTTAATTACAAATTGGACCCAGCTGAAGAGAAAATTAATGAACCAGAAGCCATAGAAAATATTCAGGCTAAAGCATGAATACAAAAGTGATGAATAATGGAGAAAAGAGAAAATTGTAAAAATAAGAGAAAAAGAAATAAAAAAATATAAGATATAGTATAATTTTCCAATATATATAATTACAGCTCCAGAATATAAGGCAGTATAATGTTCCTACAGGGCGTTAAAATGCAACATATACATTTTTGCCATGTAATGTGATTTACTTACAGGAACTCAAGATTAGGGCGGGAACATCTGGGATATAAGAGCGCAGACTCCCAGGGAGAGGATATATGCAAAGAAGCGATCCTAGGACTATGTGCAGTTTTTCCCTGCTAAATGCTAAAGAGGAGAGCATTATTTGAAGAGACAATGATTAAAAATTTTAAAAGGCTGGTGAAAGGAATCAAGCCATAGGATTAAGTTTTATGACTTCTCCATTAGTTAAGGCTCTTCTAAGAAAATATCTTAGATTGGGTTATTTATAATCAACAAAAAAAGTGTTTCTCAAAGTTCTGGAGGCAGGGAAGTCAAAGATGAAAGGCCCGGCAAATTTAGAATCTGGTGAAGGTGCTATGCTTCATAGATGGTGTTTTACTGTCATGTCATCATGTGGAAAAAAGGCAAAGATTTAACAAATTCCCTAAAATTTCCCTTATAAAGACACTGATACCATGCGTAAGGACAGAGCCCTTATTTTCTAATCACCTTCCAAAGGCCTTACCTCTTCATACCAGCATTGTGGGGGTTAGGTTTCAACATACAAATTTTGTGGGGATACCAACATTCAGATCATAGTAACCTTTAAACAGAGTCAATATTAATAAAACCTCACTTGAGCATGTATAATTAAAGCTGCCAAAAAACTCAAAGCAGAAATAAAAAAGTGTTACAAGAGGCTGAGGGTACTTATGGTGGTAAGCATACTACATTTAAAGGGTAATCGTATGACTGACAGTTGTCCACTTCTTAGTAGAAACAAAGGGTGCAGGAATGATATTATTAATATACTGAAGAAAAATAACTGTCAACCTAGAGTTCCATACCCAGTAAATTTATCGTTTAAAATTGAAGTAAAATAAAGATGCTTCTAGGTAAATAAACATTTATGAATCGCTAGTATATCTTTCATAAGATAAACACTATATCCAAACCATCAGGAAGGAGGAAAATGATACAGCAGAAAGCATGTAAATAAAATAAGAAAAACAAGTATGAAAGAATGAAAATAGGTGAATGAATCTAATGAAAATTTCATTGAACGAAACAATAACAATGATACTCTGTGTAGTCTAAAATATACGGATAATTAAATAAAACAAAAATGAAGGCAAAAGAGGGATAAGTAGTGTTAAAGCTTTTTAAGATATTTGAATTGTCCAATAATTGGTTATGGCACTAATATATATTAAATACTAATGAATAAGTGATTCATATGATAAGCCCTAGAATAAACACTCATGAAATAATATTAAATATGTCTAGCTAGCTCACTGGGGAGAAAGTAGAGTAACAGTAAATACTTTTTAATCCAAAAGAAAGCATCAAAGAAGAGAAAAAAGAAATATAAAATATGTAGGTCAAATAACAAATGATAAATGGTAGGTATAAATCCAACTGAAGGTCATAATTAAAATGTAAAATGGTCTGAATTAAAGAACAGCAATTACTACTACTATATGCTGCTTTCAGGAGATACAACTTCTTTTTATAGATAAGCTGAAAATTATGGTATATCTACTACTTGTCCATAGTATATCTACTATGTCCATAGTAGAAAAATATATACCAAGCAAATATTGAACAAAATGAATTTGGTATAGCTGTATTAGTAAGATAAAATATACTCTATTGTGGAATGCATAGAGTTTAGAGGGTCACTACATAATTAAATAAATAAAATTTAATAGAAAGATATAACAATCCTATATATATATATACATCTAATAACACAGCTTAAAACGTGAGCAGAATTTAGCAACACAATTTTTTAAAAGCTAACTAATGTTCAAATATTTAAAAATTAATATACTGCTATATAACTCACAATTTAAACATCACAATAGAAAAAAGAACATATATTAAACTAAGTAACAATCAAGATATGACATATAAGACATGTAAATGCAGCTAACAGTGATTTTAGGAAAATTTTCACTCACATATTAGAAAAAGAAGAAACAATGAAAATGAATGTTTTAACATCTCAGGTAGGTAGAAAAGGAACTATAAAACAAACTAAAAGAAAGTAAAAGGAAGGATATTATCTTAGGGTTCGTCAGGTAAGCAGAGCTGGGAGAGAGGCATAGAGGGAGGTTACGGATTGTGGAGTGCAAGTGTAAAATCTGCAGGGTCGCTTGCAGGCTGGAACCCTAGGAAAGAGTCCAAAGCCACTCTGCTGGCAAAATTTCTCCTTGCTCATGGGAAGTCAGTCTGCGTTCAACCTAGGCCTTCTGTTGATTGAATAAGGTCTATTCACATTATGGAAAGTAATTGGCTTTACTCAAAGTCCACCAATTTAAATGTTAATCGCATTCAAAGCATAGCTTCACAGAAGCATACGAAATAATGTTTTACAAAAATACCTGGGCACTGTGGCACAGCCATGTTAACACAAACAAACAATCATCACAGACATCATAAAAGTAAAAGCAGATATCAATAAAATAAAAAGCAGACAATAAAGTCTAAAGCTGGTCAATCTGTAAAGAGATTAATATAATTTGTAAAACTTTAGTGATATTGATTAAGTAATGGAAAACAGAAAGATAAATTTCCCAGCTCAAGAACAAAAAAATCATTACTTTATATCCTAAAGTGAAAATTGTCAAAATAATATCATAAACAAAAATATGTTAGTAAACTTAAAATTTTTAATAAATTTAAAAAAAACTTTCTTTAAAAGCATAATTTATAAAAGTGAGTACAATAAGTAAAAATCTGACTGGCCTGGTGCAGTGGTTCATGCCTATAATCCTAGCACTTTTAGAGGCTGAGGTGGGCTGATGGCTTGAGTCCAGGAGTTTGAGCCCAGCGTGGGCAACATGGTGAAACCCCGTCTCTACTAAAAATACAAAAATTAGCCGGGGCATGGTGACTCATGTCTGTAGTCCTGGCTACTCAGGAGACTGAGATGGGAGAATCACCTGAGCCTGGAAAGTCAAGGCTACAGTGACCTGTGATTATGCCACTGCACCCAGGCCTGGGCAATGGAGTGAGACCCTGTCTCAATAAAAAGAATGATAATAAATCTAAGTATTCCTTTATCTTTTAAAGAAACGGAATCTTTCATTAGAATCATTTTTTTTGAAGAAACTTCCATGCCAAGATGAATTATTCTAAACAATTAAGTTAGAAATAACAGCAATTTTACCCATTTTTTTTTCAGGGAATAGAAAAAGAAATAAGTCACAAAATATTATATGAAACCATGATATACCATTATATTGTAAGTACATTAAAAGAAAGGAAATAAGAGGCTTATCTCTCTCAGAAATATAAATGGAAAAATCTAAATAAACTGTTAGAAAATCTGGCTTAGCATGTAGAAAACAAGCCAACATTACATTATTACTAGGAGAGGTTCATTCTACTGACTCCAGGTTTAATATTTCAAAAATAAATCAATAATTCCCTTCATTAAGAGAATAATGATCATCTTCATAGATGCAGAAAAGGTTTTTGGAAACAAATTAATTTCTGGAAAAACACTGCTCTGAAAAAAGCAATTTAAGGACTTACAGTTTCAGCTCCAACTTGTTAAGAGCTTGGAAATCATTACTTTCATCCTCAGAAGGAAAATGCTGAACAAACTGAAAATCAATGACTTTTCTTAAATACGTAAGAGAACTGAGGTCACAGGGCAAACTGCTTCTCTAAAATAGAGAAGGAGAGGCAAACACAGAGAATTGCAGCTGAGATCAGTTTACCTGAAGCAGAGCCTTCTGGAGCAGGTTAAGTGGTAAGAACACTAAAATGGTGAATTTGGATGAATTTCTGTCTGCTGAGTATGGACCAGCTTGAGATTTAAAAACTCCTGGGGGCACAGTATGAGGCAAGGCCTCACTCCAGAAGCCCTACCAGGTACTCAAGGTGAATATCACTGAAAAATACTCCAATAGCTCAGGCAAGGTAGAAGAAAGTAACCATCTGGAAATAAACCCAAAGCATATTAAAAGGCTGTCGTCTAAGGTAAACTACTAGAGTCTTGTTTGACCTAAGAGAAGGACAATTAGACAACTCTAGTTTCCTCTATACTTCTAGTCTCACATGAGAGGATTAAAAAAATAAAGTTTAGTAAATGCTTTTGGGAATCACAGGCTAGGGGTTCAGACCCACTGAAACTGAGATATAATCATAAGTTTATAGAACATTTTATCTTTCCAACAACTACCCAACATATAAAACAGGTCTCTGGTATAAAAACAGCTTGTAACTGGGAAGCCATAAGAAATATTTTATTAAGAAGGAGTTCTTACAGAAAGGAAAACCAAACAGTAAACACAATCTAATTCTAATTCCTACAATGTTTAACATAAAACTTTACACTAAAAGCCTAACAATCTTAGTTTCTTTTTCTTTAAACATGTCCAGCTTTCAATATTATAATCTATGTTAAAGACAAGAAAAACAGGATGAAGAGACAAAGCAAAAATCAGAACCAAACCCAGATATGACAAGGAGTTTGGAATGATCAAAAAGGGAATTTAAACAAACAAAAAATTACAATGTTCAGGGCACTAATGTAAAAAATGGGCAACATACAAGAATAAATGGATAATATAAAAAGAAATTTGAAAATTATAAGGGGATATCAAAAGCAATACTGACAATTTAAACCTCCTGTAACACAAATGAAGAATGCCTTTGATAGGTTCATCAGTAGACTGGACATGACAGAGGAAAGAATCACTGAACCTGAAAATATACTAGTAGAATTTTTTAAACTAAAAAGCAAAGAGAAAAAAATTAAGAAAATCAGAAGACAATATCCAAGAAGAGTGGGATAACTAAAAAGATGTAACATAAGCATAATGCAATTATCAAAAGAGAATAGAACAGCTGAGAATTTTACAAAATTAATGACAGGCAACAAACCACAGAATCTGGAAGCTTAAGGACAAGTAGGATAAATATCAAAACATCTACATCAAAACATATCATATTTAAATTGCAGGAAATAAAAGGCAAACTGAAATCCTGAAAGAATCTGTGTAGGGGGAGGGGAGATGCCTTATCTATAAAAGAGGAAAAACATGAATTGCTTTGGACTTCTTTCTGGAAACAATACTAGCAAAAAGGGACTGGAGAAAAATATTTAAAGAGTTGAAGGGAAAACAAACAAATAAACAAAGAACCCAATCTGAACTTCTGTAACATAAATTTTTTCTTCAAAAGTGAATGACAAATAAATATTTACTGGACAAAAAAATGAGAATTTGTTGCCAGTAGATCTGCCTTTCAAGAAAGATAAAAAGCGTCTTTCAAGGATGAAAAATGATACATAGATGAGAAATATGTCTACATAAGGAAAGGAAGAATATTAAAGAAAAAAAGAAGGTAAAATAAAATCTACCTTTCCTATTCTTATTTATCCTATTTGTTTGAATTAATAATAACAATAATGTACCAGGTGATTATAGTATATGGATAAATGAAATGAATGACAACAATGTTACATGGGATTGGACGAAAGAACAGGAATACTGTGGTATAAGGCACCTGAAAAATACTATACCTGAAGTGCCGAAGTTTTATTAGAGAAGTAGACTTAGGTTAATTTTAAATGTATATCAAAAACTCTAGGACACTATAAGTTTGTTTTTTAAAAGAAATATATGCTAAGAGAGGAGAGAAATGGAATTATGAAATAAAACAAGAGAAATCAGAAAAAGGGGAAGTTTTAAATAAAACGTATAAAAAGTATAACAAACAATATTAACAACTCTCAATTTGATAACAGATGAAATAAATGATTTCCTTGAAAGACACAAACTATCAAAACTCACAGAGAAATAGATAATCTAACAGTCCTCTATCTATTAAAGAAAATAAATCAATAATTAATAATCTTGCAATAAGGAACGAATAGGCTCAGACAGTTTCACTAATGAATTCTACCAAATAATTAAGGTAGAAATGATATCAAGTCTCTTCTTCTCTCCTATCTCTTCCAGAAAAATAAAAACAACGGATATACTTTTTTAACTCATTCCAGGATTAACTAATACCAAAACCAGATAAGGTCATTATAAAAGACATACTACAGACAAATATATCCCATGAATACACAGGCAAAATTCCTCAATGAAATACAAACAAGTCAAATGCACAATGTATAAAGACAATTATTTACAATGACCAAAAAGGATTTATTCCAGTTGTGCAAGGCGAGCTCAAATTTAAAAATTAATTAATGTGGCTGGTCGCAGTGCCTCACGCTTGTAATCCTAGGACTGTGGGAGGCCGAGGTGGGCTCATCACGAAGTCAAGAGATCTAGACCATCCTAGCCAAAATGGTGAAACGCCATCTTTACTAAAAATACAAAAATCAGCTGGGTGTGGTGGCACACGCCTGAAGTCACAGCTACTAGGGAGGCTGAGCCAGGAGAATCGCTTGAACTTAGGAGGTGGAGGTTGCAGTGAACTGAGACCATGCCAGTGCACTCCAGCCTGGTGACAGAGTGAGACTCCGTCAAAATAATAATAATAATAATAATAATAATAATAATAATAATAAATGTAATTCATCTAGTCAACCAATTAAAAAAGAAAAATGTGATGAGACAAAGTATTTGACAAAATTAAACATGAATTCATGATAAAAACTAATCTTCCTCAATATGAAAAAGAACATACACAAAAAACCTATAGCTAACATCATACTTAATAGTGAGAAACTAGAAGCTTTCCTCCCAAGATTAGGAACAAGGCAAGGATGCCATCCTCACTACTCCTGTTCAACAATGTCTTAGAAGTGCTAGTTAATGCAATAAGGCAAGAAAATGATATAAAATGCATACAGATTGGGAAGGATGAAATGTAATTTGTTCACAGACAACATGATTGTTTACATAGAAAAGATTAAATAATTGACCAAAACCAAACCAAACAAGCAGAAACTCTTCTGGAACTAATAAGCAATTGTAACTTAATACTAGTTCCAGAATACAAAGCTAATATAAAAAATTACTTGTTTTTCTATATACCAGAAATGAAAAATTGGAATTTGAAATATAGTAAAACACCATTTACATTAGTACCCCTCCAAATTAAATCATTGGGTATAAGTCTAGCAAAATATACACAAGATCTAAATGAGAGAGCCTACAAAACTGATGAAAGAAATGAAAGAATATCTAAATAAACGAAGAAATATGCCATGTTATGAATAGAAATCCTCAATATTGCTGGATTTCAATTCTTTTCTACTTGATCTACAGATTCAATGCTATGAAAAGCAAAAATCCCAGAAAGTTATATTGAGGATATTAACAACCAGATGCTAACATTGCATGGAAAGGCAAAGACCCAGGATAGCCAACATAATAATGAAAAAGACAAAGAGAGAAGTTGGAGAACTGACACATCCATGTTCAAGCCTTACCATAAAGTGACACCAAGCAAGACAGCAAGGTTTTGGTGAAAGAATAGAAAAATAGATCAATGGGACAGAATAGAGAGCCCAGAAATAGGCCCAAACAAACAAAGTTACATGGTATGATAAATGAACAAATGCAATTCAATTGTTAAAAGATATCTTTTCAACAAATGTTTCTGGAACCATTGGATGTTCATATGCAAACAAAATTAAATCTAAACACAGACCTTATTATACTTTTTGCAGTCATTAAGTCATAATGGATTATAAATAGAAATGTAAAATGCAGAACTCTACAACTTTTGACAGATAACACAGGAGAAAGTCTAGGTGTGCTTAAGCTATTGATAAGTTTTTAGAAGTAATACCAAAAGCATAATCCATGAAATAAAAAAACCCTGATGTTTTGAGCATTTTAAAAATTAGAAACTCTGCTCTGTGAAAGACATTTTCATACACTGGAGAATATATTTGCAAACAAATATCTATAAAGGACTTGTATCATATGCAAACATCCCTTAACATTTTAACCATAAGAAAACAAGCAACCCAATGAAAAATGTGCACCTCACCCAAATGTATAATGTTTTACCTGTAGTTCAATAACCATTCTGAATTAATTTGTGTATAATATATGAGACCTAAAGCAACATTATTACTATTATACTAATCAAAAAGTCTTTTTTTCAGTGTTTTCTTGTCAAAACAGAAAAACAATAGAGAAATCAATGAAAAAAGATTTAGTTATTTAAAAAGATCAATAATATTGACAAAACTTTAGCAAGAGTGGCAAAAAAAGAGGAAGTAAGACACAAATTACTTATAATATGAATACAAAAGAGATATCAGTACAAAAGCTCCAGGATAGTGAGCGAATACAATGAATACTACATTTCTCCTTTTATCTTTATTATTTCCTTTATTCTGCTTACTTTGGGTTTAATTTACTCCTTTCTTTTTTATATTCTTCAGGTGGGATCTTAGATTATTGATTTGATACTTTTCATTTTTTTCCACTGCAGGATTCAGTCTTATAAATTTCTCACTCAACACTGTTGTTCCTGTGTTCCACAAATTTTAATAAGCTATATTTTCATTTTCATTCAGTTAAATGTATATATATTTATATTTTTTATATGTATATAAATTTGTGCCACTGCACTCCAGCCTGGGTGACATCACGAGACTCTCTTTCAAAAAAAATATATGATATATATATAAATATAAATATATATTGTGGGTTTATATATACATAGAGTAAACATTAAAAATAAGTGTTTTTGTGTTTTATATATGCTCAAAAACATTACATATAAATAAAAATAGAACTCTGAAAATATTCAAGTAACCCTTTAAACCTCAGAAAGGCATATAGTTAGGCATATTATATAGTTAGGCATATTACCACATATAGTTAGGTAATATTCTTAAATCCATTCTGCTAATCTCAATATTTTAATTGGAGTATTTAAAATACTTATGCATAATGTAGTTGTTGATATATTTGAGCTAAATCTGCCATTTTATTTTGTTTTTTTTGTTTGTTCTCTGTTCTTTGTTTCTGTATTTTATTTTGCTTGCCTTTCTGAGGTTTAAAGGTTACTTGAATATTTTTTAGAGTTCTATTTTTATTTATATGTAATGTTTTTGAGTATATATAAACACAAAAACACTTATTTTTAATGTTTGCTCTACATATATATAAATCTAAAATATATATTTATATTTTTATATATATTATATATACATATTGTTTATTTATTTGTTTTGAGAGAGAGTCTTGTGATGTCACCCAGGCTGGAGTGCAGCGGCGCAATCTTGGCTCAGTATAACCTTCACCTCCCGGGTTCAAGCGATTCTCCTGCCTCTGCCTCCAGAGTAGCTAGGATTACAGGCATGTGCCACCACATCTGACTAATTTTTGTATTTTTAGTAGAGATAGGTTTCACCATGTTGTCCAGTTGGTCTCAAATTCCCAACCTCTAGTGATCCTCCTGCTTTGACCTCCTAAAGTGCTGGGATTACAGGTGTGAGCCACCACACCCAACCTTATTTTTTATTTCTCTTGAGAACTCTTTTTTTTTTTTTTCCACTCATGGAATATTTAGAAGTGTTTAGTTTCCAAGTGCTGAGAGTTTCCTGTTATCTTTCTGTTGTTGATTGCTAAGTTCATTCCATTGTGATTAGATAATATGCTCTGTATGTTTTCAATTATTTTGAATATATTGGGTTTGGTTTATGGCCTGAAATATTGTCCATTGTGGTATACTTCCTTTGGTTACTTGAAGTGAATATGTATTCTACTGTTGAAGGATGTAGTAGTCTATAGCTGTCAATCAGATCCTGTTGGTTGATGGTATTGAATTGATTTATATGTTTTTTGATTTTCTGTCTAGTTGGTCTACTAATTGGTGAAAGGGTCATATTTAACTCTACAAATATAATTGTGAGGTTAACTTCTCCTTTCAGATCATCTATTTTTGTTTCACATGTTTTGCATCTGTTTTTTGCACATTTAGAAATGTCATGTCTTCTTGATGAATTGACATTTTTATTATTACAGAATCTCTCCCTCTCTCTTTCTCCCTCTCCCTCTCTGGTAAATTTCTATGCTCTAGAGTCTAATTTATCTAATATTACTATAGATAATACATCTTTCCTTTGATTCATATTGTTTCTTTTTTTTTTTTTACGTCTACCTGCTTATATCATTTTTTGTGAAGCAAGTTTCTTGTGGACCGCATATAGTTAGGTAATATTCTTAAATCCATTCTGCCAATCTCAATATTTTAATTGGAGTATTTAAAACACTTATGCATAATGTAGTTGTTGATATATTTGAGCTAAATCTGCCATTTTATTTTGTTTTTTTGCTTGTTCTCTGTTCTTTGTTTCTGTATTTTATTTTGCTTACCTTTCTGATATTTAAAGGGTTACTAGAATATTTTTTAGAGTTCTATTTGTATTTATATGTAATGTTTTTGAGCATATATAAAACACAAAAACACTTATTTTAATGTTTACTCTATGTATATATAAATCTACAATATATAAATAATTTTATATTCCACTGTCATTAGTTTATCAGTTCAAGTGACATAGAAAGCATATTTTCTTTTATGACTTCTTACATTATATCATTTATATTATTATTTGAATATTTAAAATATATTTATATTATACTGTTATATTAATTTATAATGATTTATATTATTTTAATTATGCACATACATTTAGAATCACATCAGACTGTGCTATAATATTTGCATCAACCAACAAACATAATTTAGAAAACTTAAGAAAAAAGAAAATCTATATATTTGCTTGCTGAATTATGTCTTTTTTGTTGATCTTTCAAGATTTCTTCCTTTATTCATTTTGTTTTTATTTAGAGAATTTCTTTTAGCCATTATTTCAGGGTGGAGCTTCTGAGAACACTTTCTTTTCATTTTCTTTCTTCTGAAAATGTCTTGATTTTATCTTCATTTTGAAGGATTTTTTTCTCTTAGTTTAGAATTCTACATTGATTTTTTTTTTCTTTCAGCACTTGAAAATTATTGTACCACTTACTCCTGACCTCCATAGATTGTGATGTGAAATTCACATTCATTTGAATCATTTCCTCCCTACAGATAAGATAAAGTATCATTTTTCTCTGGTTGTTTACAAAAATTTTTCTTAGTCTTAATTATCAGAAGTATAATTTATGATTCATCTTAATTGCATAATTGAGAGACAGGACTAGCTGGATTTCCTAGGCCGACTAACAATCCCTAAGCCTAGCTGGGAAGGTGACCGCATCCACCTTTAAACACTGGGCTTGCAACTTAGCCCACACCCGACCAATCAGAGAGCTCACTAAAATGCTAATTAGGCAAAAACAGGAGGTAAAGAAACAGCCAATCACCTATTGCCTGACAGCATAGTGGGAGGGACAAGGATCAGGATATAAACCCAGGCATTAGAGCCGGCAATGGAAACCTCCTTTGGGTCCCCTTCGTTTATATGGGAGCTCTGTTTTCACTCTATTTCACTCTATTAAACCTTGCAAGTACACTCTTCTGGTCTGTGTTTTGTTACAGCTGGAGCTGAGCTTTCACTCCCTGTCCACCACTGCTGTTTGCCGCCCTGGCAGACCCGCCTCTGACTTCCATCCCTCTGGATCCAGCAGGGTGTCAGCGGTGCTCCTGATCCAGGGAGGTGCCCATTGCCACTCCTGATTGGCCTAAAGGCTTGCCATTGCTCCTGCACGGCTAAGTGCCTGGGTTCGTCCTAATCGAGCTGAACACTAGTCACTGGGTTCCATGGTTCTCTTCTGTGACCTACTGCTTCTAACAGAGCTTTCACACTCACCCCCTGGCCCAAGGTTCCATTCCTTGGAATCTGTGAGGCCAACAACCCCAGGTCAGAGAACACGAGGCTTGCCACCATCTTGGAAGTGGCCCCCCACCATCTTGGGAGCTCTGGGAGCAAGGACCCCCTCCTCCCGTCATAACATAATTATGATATGCCTGCATTCCTTTGGTTTTATCATGCTTGGAAATTGTTCAGCTTTCTAAATCTCTAGGTTTATGTTTCTTGCCAAATTTGGGAAGTTTTCAGCCATTATTTCCTCAAGTACTTTTTCAGCTCTGCTTTCTTTATCCTCTCTTTCCTGGACTTGATGACACAAATGTTGTCTTTCGTTATAGTTCCTTAAGACTCTGGTTTTTGTTTGTTTGTTTTGTTGTCTGTTTTCCTTATTGATTATTTTCTGTTTTTCTATCTTCCAGTTCTTTTTTTTTCATGAATGCCCATTTATTGAACTTTTTCTTCAATAATTGTGTTTATAAACTCTAAAATTTCCATCTGGTGCTTCTTTTCATCTTTTTTCTTTTCTTTTTTTTTTTTGGCTGAGGCTTTTTAATTATTTTTGTTTTTTTCCAAATGTGTTGTAGTCACCTATTCTGGTATTTTAATGATGATTTCTTTAAAGTCTTTGTCAGATAATTCTAACATCTCTATCATTTTGATGTTAGCCATTTGTGATGTTAATTTTATGCCAACTTGTAGATGTCATTGTGTGTGTCTGTGAGAATGTGCCTGGAAGAGATTAGCATTTAAATTACCATACTACTAAAGAGGATCTGTCCTCACCAATGTGGTTGGGGGGTGGGGGCAATATCTAATTTACTGAGGTTCCAGATAGAACAAAAAGGTGTAGAAAGGGCAAATTCTCTCTTTCTCTTCTTTAACTGAGAAATTTGTCTTCTCCTTTCCTTGGACATTAGAGCTCTTGGTTCTCAGATCTTTAGACTCTGAGACATACAACAGTCACCCTCTCTCCCTAGTCCTTAGGCCTTTGGCCTCAGGCTTTGAGTTAAACCATTGGCTCCCCTGGTTCTCAGGCTTTAGGACTCAGACCAAATTACACCTCCAACTTTACTGGCTCTCCATCCTGCAGGCAGCATACCTTGTGATGTTTTGTCCTCCATAAAACTTGAGTTAATTCCAAAAGTTAATCTCTACTTATATGTCTCTATCTATCTATATCTACATCTTATTGGTGATGTTTCTTTGGAGAACTCTGACTAATACAGAATCTATTGATTGTCTTTTACTATTCATTTTACCATCTTTCTGGTTCTTGCTAGGGTAAGTAATTTTTATTAAAATCTGAGCATTTTCATATTATGTTATGAGATTCTATATAAATCTTTCAGATTTAAAGAAGGTTTAACCTTTTTTTGTATTTAAACCTTTTGTTTTAGTTGACTCTTTTGGACATCACTACAGTAGGGGAAAGGAACGTGCTACAATTTTACTGCAAGGTGAAAGTAGAAGTCCAAGTTCGGCATTCAGTTTCTATTGACACTTGAAGAGGGAACAACTTTTTACTGCTGGATGTGCGCTCAATTTTCCCATGTTGTCTCCACTGACACTGCAGCAGAGGTGGCCTTCTTACTGCTGATATTGCACAAGTCCTGACTTTTTACTAGGACCCCACTGACCACTGCAAGATTCCACTGACCACTGGGAGAGAGAAAGTAATATCTCATCTCTGTTGGGTACAGGTAGAAATCCAGGCTTCTGTGGTGTCTCTACTGCCCTTGTGAGGGTGAGGGTACCTCATTACCAGCCAACAAGGATGAAAGCCCTATCTCCCACTTGGCCTCCGCTAGCATGGATGGTGGTAAGACTACAGCTTTCAGTTTTCCTATGATACTTGCCTGGAGCACTGTGGCTATTGTCTAAAAGGTTTCTGTCTTACTAGGCTTCCTCTCTTCTGTTTCTCTGGCTAAAGAAAGTCGGCCTTTGGTGCTTGTTGTTTTTGGTGGTGGTGGTTGGTTGGTTTTCTCTGTGCCAGTTGGCACTTCTGGGTTGCAGTTTCTTTAACTCCATATCTGGATATATGAGGCCAAAAGAAAACACCAGCAATTCACCACTATGTTATTTCTCAGGTCTCAAGGTCCCTAAGCAGTCTGTCTTTTAGAGTCTCTTTATGTTTGTTTTATATATTAAGTGCAGTGATTTTACCGTACTCAATGAGAGAAATAGGGAAAAATATGTTTATCCTATTTTCTCAGAACTGAAGTGTTCATAAGAAGTTTTTAAATAAACTTCATGAATATAATAATTGTTACTGTGAAATGAACACTCAACGTTTGTCTTTAGTATTTACCTCACCTTCATCTGTTTGTCTTTCTTGTGCTCTTTCCCTAGATAACACTGCATTTTTTTTCCTACCTTCTCCCATGGCTTTAATGTTTCCTAATTTCTAAGAATCAAAGTGAGGTGTGTTATGGACAGACTGTTCCTGTGCTGCTATAAAGAAATACCTGAGGCTGGGTAAATTACAAAGAAAAGAGGTTTAATTGACTCACAGTTCCCAGGCTATACAGGAAGAATGATGATGATGTCTGCTCAGCTTCTGGGGAAGCCTCAGGAAGCTTATAATCATGGCAAAAGGCAAAGGGGGAGTGAGCACTTCCCATGGCCAGAGCGAGAGGAAGAGAGACATGGGGCGAGGTGCCACACACTTTTATACAACCAGATCTCATGAGAACTCTATCACTGTAAAGTACCAAGAGGGAGATGGTGATAACCCATTCATAAAAGCCCCACCCCACGATCCAGTTCCCTTCTACCCCTTCTCCGACACTGGGGATTACAATTTGACATGAGGTTTGGGCAGGGACACAGAACTCAAACCATATCAGGAGGTAAAGGAAGCCCAGCTTGACAATTCATTCTTTTTATGCTTTTTCCCTAGAAAATAAATTACCATTATAATTTTTCAACATTTGGACTCCATCCCATTTATTTTTAAAAATTCAAATAAAATTGAATGTAAAATACTTTGTTAATCATTAAAAACTTCATGAGTTATCCACTACGTTACTGGTTTTTCAAATTTTTTAGCACTATTGTTTTAAGTTTTAAAGTTTTACTATAAAGTCACCCAAAGAGAGTAAGGAAGCTATTATATTATATACAAAATTTTAACTCTGCCATTTTATAATTAAAGAATACAATTTAATCTACATTTTGTTTTGTGTATCCATAATTGAGAATTATGTAGTATATACTGATAAAAAGTTACAAATGAGATTTGTTTTCTTGATAACTCTCCTTGCAATGTCAGAATATTCCTTAATAAAACTTATCTAGATGTCTGAAAGATAAATATTGGAAACTGTGTTTCAGACTTGAATTACTAATGATACCTAATGAATGCTAGAATTCTTTAATTTAGAGAGTGCCAATGATTATATTATATAATCATTTAAAAGCGCCATCATTAGGTAAAATATACTTAATAACTTATAACTTTATGAACTGTTTATCATCATAGAAAACACTTAAATATATTAGGCATTCATGTCAAATATTAGCCCAAAGTATAAAAATATTCTAGTTATTGTAATTATTTGTGAAAACCAAAATTAAAGTATCTGGGTATTTTTCCTGAAATTTTTCCTACAGTTGTAAGCACAAAAATATCAAGACTTTAAGTTTATAGAAGGTTAAAAAAAAGAAACAACACAATTTATGATGAATACTAAATTTTACAATATGAAATTATGATAAACAACATATCATATCTTAAGTCCATGATCCTGGCAGACGCTAGACTTGTCTGGCACTTGTAGGAGTGTAGTATAATTGCTTATGCAATTCTGTCTTCATAGACATTTGGAGGTCTAATTAAAAAGATCAATGTGGAACCACATTTTTCTAAGCAATGACACATTTATAAAAATTTCAATTATTTGACCTAAGATAGCAGACAAAGTTTTATGCCAAGGTCTGCTCCAAACCAAGTTAATCTGGCAGGACAATTTAATGAACTCTCACCAGGGTGGGAAAAATTGGAATATAATACATTTGAATGTGTTAGTTTTATCAGTTTTTTAAAACAGTTTAAGTAAAATTAAAAATGAAGCAAATGCTTTAAAGTAACTCTCAAACATGAAACTCAGTTTCGAAAATTGCTGATCTACATACAGTATTAACCTCCTAGAAAAAGAGACTATCATACATTTTGATACTTCTAATAATCTGCAGTGTTTTCTGCACAATGTGAGCATGCAATAAGTGGTAATGATTTGTAAGTGATCATTTAAGTGTTGAAAGAACTTGGAAATTATATGCAACCGATGGGGGGTTGTTTCTGAGTATTTCTTCCCCAACATCTGTCTTTGAATTTGAGTCTTAGAAATAAGGAGAACTCAACCCTTCTAGATATATGCATACCTTGGTTTAAATAAAATTCTAGGTGACTTTTGGGATAAAAGAGATTCGGGCGCCACTCCCTTCCTCTCCCTCCATACAAATACGTCTGATAAGTTCAAACAATTATGAACAGTCCAACCGATACATGATCACAGGAAGCAATGAAAGCTAGTAAAAAGAAATGTACCATAAGAGAAAAGAACATGACCTGAGACCTTGACTCATTAATGCCCTAGATAGGTAAAGGAGTGTTTACCTATTCAAGAGAGAGGACAGAATGAACCTGATACTGGAAGGTTTCCTAGAATTTTGATTCTGTCTTGAATAAAACGGCTATCCATGTTATCAAAGGCCATAAAAAAGGGGTACAGTTAATTATTCTACCAGAGAACTTCCATTG
Source organism: Theropithecus gelada (assembly GCF_003255815.1). Taxonomy (NCBI): domain Eukaryota; kingdom Metazoa; phylum Chordata; class Mammalia; order Primates; family Cercopithecidae; genus Theropithecus; species Theropithecus gelada. The sequence continues at coordinate 119,178,388 of NC_037682.1, read as the reverse complement.
ACTGGTTATTTTTTTCTGAGAAATGGAAGGAAGGTAAACTAGGACCAGAAAAGTAGTAACTCGATGGCATTAATGGGAGTGGAAAGCAAAGCACTGGGGGTAGCCACTCCACCAGAGTCAAGTATCTGTAGGACCATGGGGCCTCCAGCACAGCTCTTCTTCCATAGGGCACTAGAATACCCTCAATGGCAGCTGTTTGTGTGCGTGTCTGACTTCCTGCTCCCCGGAAGTTAGTGATGGTTGAGTGATTACCACGTGCCATTCTCTGGGGGATTCTAGGATTATATTTGGAGATGGACCTGTAGAAAAGACTGAAATCACTGTTCATTAAGTGGGTGAAAACTCAAAAATATTAAAATTTGATTATTAAAGGACATGTAGTCTTATTTTATACTCAATGCTGTTTAAGCTTAAATTTACTCATATACTGGTTACAATTATGCCAGTGGCTAAGAATATTTAAATTCAGCTCTTGAAAGAAAAGTGGTATTTTTTTCCTAGACATTTAGAACACACATGGTTAGAACTGTCATGTTAAACAAGGCACAGGACCACATGGTCTTTCTGAGCACATACAGAGATGTACTTGCAGAAGGTCTTCAACGATGGTCTCTGAACATTGGCAATAAGTAAACAAAAAAATAATAATAATAACTATTGGCTTTGTTTTCTCAACTCACATTTTGTTGACCATGCATTTAAAAAAAAATGTATCATGGTAAAAAAAACTGAAACTTTTAAAAAAAATTACAAAAAGTAACAGTCTACATTTACTCTGCTGCCTTCAGAAGTTTCCTGGAAAGCTTAATTAAATAGCTATTCATCTGTGCATTGTATTCGGTCTTCTAAAGACTGATAAGGCTGTAGTCTTAATTAAAAAAAAAAAGAACTAGCGCAGCTTTTAGTTTTTATTTTGTTAGATCAAGAGGAAAAAGCACTCAGCACCTCTGTCAACATCAGTTAGAGTTGTTCAATTATAGGTTTATTTTATTCAGTGAAATATCAGTCAGGGCAGAAAATCATATTAGAGTACATGTTGTATATTTACTCATGTTTTTGCTTCAAGGTTAAAATATGAATGTTGAACTTGCTGATGCTCGATCTAAGTGCATAAGCAGCCAAATTCTCAACCTGTAGCAGTTCAACTAGTTAGCCATCAGATTCAACAGTAGACTTAGCTATTTTGCCTGAACTTTCTCTAAATCTGAGGCACACTTTATGCGGTCTACTTTCCCATTATTGTCTTTTGAGAAGCTGGAGTCTAGGCCAATATTTGCCTCTCCCACTCTGAAACTGAGGTGCAATAAAAGTCAGTTAGGGTACCTCAGTTGATGTCCTTGTCACACTGGATTGTGGATTCATCAATAAAGAGTACACTCTTTTGACCATGTCCTTATTAAGACAACTCACATGCTTTTCTTGAAACTAGGAAATAGCACTGATTCATAGATCCACATAGCTCCAGAGCTGCGAGAGATCTCAGGAGATCAGCCCATGCAGTCTTCAAGCACATCAAAGTCTAAAAATAGCCTCTAGGCTATAATTCAAAAACAGTGTAATTTCTGTGTGTACAAATTGCAAATAGCAGGTTTCATCAAGAATTTGTATTTTTTTAAAAAATTGCAAGTCTAAGATGCAATAAAAACTAAATGCACAATGCATGTTTTTTATACAAGCACATGAACAAGCTATGTTCACTATTTTTGTTTTTTTCTTCATTGATCTCTGCATGAAAAGGAAAATGAAGAGATAACTATGTCACTTGTCGTTTTAATTAAGGGGAGTTTGTTGGGTAGTGGTGTGGGTTCAAGGGATATTTGAGGGAAAAGACTGGAAGTGATAAGTAGATTTAGGAGAAGAAATACAGAGTGAACTGACAAGTGTATAGACTTTAAAGAAGCCAAAAAAAGAGACTAAAAAAGATATTCATATGGACAAATTAGATGGAATGAGTAAGTATATAAAGAATCAATGATGTAATCATCCAGTTGCAAAATTTTGTTTTGGTTTTGTTTTTCCCTTTCAGGGAATAAGATTTTGAATCTTTTCTTGGGAATCCATGATGCAATCTTTGTCAGAAGTAAAACTTGAAATGTCAGCGTAAAGAAAAAGGAAGTTAATTATATTTAATGCAAGTCTAATAAGCTCTTGGCACTTATATTATCAAACTAAAGTTTCACCGTAATCCTATGAGGTGGAAATTGCTACCTCATTTTATCAAAGAGAAAACAGAAGATCAAACCACAGCATGCTCAATCGTATGGATCCAGATCTGTGAGTCTTCATTATGCATTCCACAGGCAGTTTCTTCTTGTCCCATTGTCTTCAGAGGAGAACAACCCACTGGCATTCCTTACTGCGTCCAACCCTGTCTCAGGGAAGTCTTGGGTAACTATGTCCGGAAGGCAGCCACTCCCTTCTCTGTCTTTTTAGGGACATGGAAGTAGTGGGATATTTTCTTGGTTTCACATTCAAAAACACATCTCTTCTTCTAGGAACAAGCAGTGATTTAAAGGCTTGTTTAATTCTAATTAATTTAATGACAAAATAAATTAATGTCTATGAGAGGAAAGTTGTTAATTATATCCTAATAATAGGGATGTCTCTGTCAACCCCACATGCTGTCAGCAGCCTGCTTGCTCTTTTCTCCTTCTAAATCCCGTTAGCTCACATTACTACTGAGCTAAGGACATTTTTATTTGAATTACATAGGATGGATGCTAGGGCTTAGGACTTTGGGAATCAGTTTCTATTTTCTTAAGCTCAGGCCTTTCATGGGGAAAAAAATCCAGACTCTCCTTCTGGGGTTAAGATTTATTTATTCATTTATTAATTTAGTTTGTTTATCTTGAGCTTATGCAGTTGCTTGACCATGTGCTGGGCACCAAGGATACATAGATGAATTAGTTCATGCAATTCAAGGTTTAGAATAACAAATCAACACTCCAGCCATTACCACGAAGTGGAAAATGCAAAGACAGAAGTTCATGTCTTATAGGAGCACAGAGAAGGGGCACTCTGCACAGTGTAGGCAGAGGCTGAGGGCTGGAGAAAGGATATTGGAGTGCTTTTACCTTAATTATGGAAAAGCATTAGCTAATGTATTCAACAGAGTTCCCCAGATAAACAGAATCAATAGGATATTGGAGAAAGAATTTATTAAAGGAATTGGCTTACATGATTACAGAGGAAGAGAAGTCCCACAATAGACCATTTGCAAGCTGAAGAACCAGAGAAACCATTAGTGCGGCTCAGTCTGGAAACCTCAGAACGAGGAAAGCCAATGGTGCAACCCCCCAGTTAGAGGCAGAAGGCCTGAGAGCACCTAAGGCCTCTGGTTCAAGTCCCAGAGTCCAAAAGTTGAAGAACCTGGAGTCTGGTGTCCAGGGGCAGTAGAAGAAAAGATGTCTCGCTCTGGAGAGGAGAGAGCAAAAAGGGACGATCCCTCTTTTTCCACCTATGTTTCCAGCCAGTACCCAGCCCATGGGAGGTGCTTTCCCACAGAGAGTGAGTCTTCCTCTCTCAGTCCACTGACTTAAGGTCATTCTCTCCTGAAAACACACTCACAGACACAACCAGAAATGATGCTTCACCAGCCATCTAGGCATCCCTCCAGCTAGTCAAGTTGACACCTAAAAGTAACCATGATAGGTGGGCAAGAACCAGAAGGCAATGGGTGGGTCCGGGGCGGCGGCAATAATTCCAGGCAAAGGGAAGGAAAGAATAAAAATGAGCAACAGAATGATGCATTTCAGAATTACAAGCTGTTCAATATGCAACCATGACTCAAAAAAAGCAAGAGCTGAGACTGGAGAGGGGTGCATACTCAGCTAATAATTAAGAACTGAAACAGATACTGCTGTTTGCCTTTTCAGCAGTCATTCCAGTTTTTGTGCAGATATCCATTCATGGAGTAACCAGGGGAGGAAAACCCAGCCCCACTCCCATACAGGTAGCAAAACACTATTGGTCCAAACCAGTCACAGTCTCCATTCCTTTCTACAGTGACTCATGTGGTAGTGGGCAGGAGACACAACTCTGGTTGATGAGATGTGAGGGGGATACACCCAGATTTGCCCAGAATAGTTCTGATTTCTGCTTCTGGTCCTCAATAGATATTAATAGTCACTCCCTTTCACTCTCAGAAGGGTATTTGTGTCTTCATTCACAAATGTATGAATGAATGAATTCATAAACTATTTAGTCATTCTTTATGGTTCTACAAAATACTTTCCTTTTCAAAAATGTTCAAGGAAAACAGTTCCTCTTTTTCTCAGGACAGCAATGCATAAAATATGTTGCTTGGAATTTCCCCAATCATCTTGCTGAGGAAGGCAGAGTGGAAAGACAGAAGGAATCTGAACCCTTGAAAATCTCATGGAGACTCTGAACAACTCAACTGTGAAATCATCCTCTGTTCAGTTTTCTTGTTATAGGAAGTAATACAATTCCTTATTATTTATATCAGTTAAGTTGGAGTTACCGTTCCTAAAAATAAAAATGCATTAACGGTTAGGATTTGAAATTCTTGATGTGATGAATTACACACAAAGAATATGTATGTGTTAAAGAGAGAGAAAGAGAGAGAGCGAGCTTTGGTAACCCTTTCATCCCAACTCTCATTTTTTTTTTCCTAAATGAGTAAACTAAAATTTCAAAGGAATAAAGAGAATTACCTAAAGTCACGTACCTTGATCGTTGGAGAGTTGACACTAGCACCAGAGCTCCCAAGGGCATCCAAATGTTATTTTGAGCTGTACTCTGTGCAGTGGTAGGCTATCTGGGCTCAGATGTACTGTCATGGAGACCTCTGTCCCGTGAATGCTCATCATATCACTTAGGAGTCTAGTGTCTAAAAGAATAAACATGACTTAAGAATCTACAGTGTGCCAAACTCTAATCTAGGAAACTTGCATATATTTCACTGAACACTTTTATTTTCATAAAGAGATTGACACTCTTATTGTCTTCATATTGGTGAAAAAACTGAGATTCATAGCTGTTTAGGTGACTCTCTCAAGGTCACAAAGCCAGTGATAGGATGGGAAGTGGTTGTGGGACTTTGGAAAGTAAAGTGTGTGGCTAGAACAAATAGCAAGAAAGCAGAGAGAACTGAAGGCTTTCAAGAACCCTACATAACTTTCTACTGCAGTTGGAGTTCTCAGTCAATGTTTTGACTGAGATACAGTTTTGCACATTTTGAAATGTATGCAACACTCGTGCAGGTTTTTTTTTTTTTTTTTTTTTTGAGACAGAGTCTCGCGCTGTGTCACCCAGGCTGGAGTGCAGTGGCGCGATCTCGGCTCACTGCAAGCTCCGCCTCCCAGGTTCACGCCATTCCCCTGCCTCAGCCTCTGAGTAGCTGGGACTACGGGCGCCCGCCACCACGCCCGGCTAGTTTTTTTTTGTATTTTTAGTAGAGACGGGGTTTCACCATGTTAGCCAGGATGGTCTCGATCTCCTGACCTCGTGATCCACCCGCCTCGGCCTCCCAAAGTGCTGGGATTACAGGCTTGAGCCACCGCGCCCGGCCTCGTGCAGGTTTTATTTTCTTCAATAGAAAACTTTTCCTGGGGAAAGGAGCTGTATCTCCCAGTGACATCATTACACTTCTCACAGTTTTGTCAACCTATGTAAGGCTAATGGTAAAAATGTTTCACAAAGATTTGCTGATGGATATTTTTTTTTCATCTGCAGAAAAGTGCCTGAAAATGAAGTCAATCCATAAGAAAACAAGGCCAAAAAAGGGGAAGGGGTAGATTCTCAATGACATTGTCTTTTTCACTTTTTGAGCATCTGGATCCAAGTACTCTTTAATTCGGTTTACCCTTCTAACTTTTAGTTGCATAAACAAATAAATCTCCTTCCTCACGTAAGTCAATTTGCATTGGGTTTCTTTCACTGCAATTGAAAGTGACCTAACATATTTCCTTATTATGATGACTTACCTATAACCTTCATTTCTCTTACTTCTAGTCATTGATTCTTTCTATCTCATTGTAGGCCTCACATTGAAATTATGAAGAGTTATGGTTTGATGGGCTGGCAATTCAGCTTCCAGGATTGAGCTACTCTTGGGCAGAGTTCTCTCATCAAGCCCTTCTAGAAGAACTTGCTGTATGGGTCAAGTATTGATCTGAGTCCAATTAGCTGTGATAATTACCGTATGGGCACATGAGACATTGACAGCTCACGCATTTAAAAGTATCAGTTCTTCCTTCCCTTTAAAGGTGACCTGAGGGCACTGCATGTATTCAGAGCCATGAATCCAACTTTGGAACAATATTGTTGTCTGTACACTTCATGGCATGGCAATTAAAGAGTGGACAAAATTGATCTTAGTTTGTACAATAGGAAAGCTCACAAAAGTTGCAAGTAAATTGAATTCTATTTTAAATATGCTGGAGAGTTTTCTATTGACTTAGGTCCTACTTTGAATCCTTTAAAAAGTGAAAAATTAGTTTCTAAATTTAGCCCTTATGTAAACCCAGATTTTCAAACACTGGGTTTGCCTAAAGTAAGATCCTCTGCAGAAGAGAACAGAGTCCTCTTTCATTTGTGTTCTTCAACAGTCTGAAAGTTGCTAAATGTCCTTTCACAGACCTATTGCGAACATATTCCATTTTTAAATTTAATGAGTAATCAGTCCATTCTTGCTCATACCCTAAAAGTGGTTTCATTTTTAATTGCAAGAAAACATTTAGACTACTGCTTCATGATAAGTGTCTGTTCATGGAGAAAATACACGACAGACCCCCACCCTGAGCCCTCACCAAACACACAAACTAGCATGAATGCTACAGACCTTCCAAATTACTTTTGTACAACTACATTTTTATACATTTTGAAAAACAGAAATGCATTTATGTGAAAAGAGTGGTTTTGTTTTTGTTTCTGGCATTGATATTGATTATTATATGTCTTAGAAGCATTCTTTAGCCCCTAGGCATTTGCTTACCCTAGGTTAAGGGCTTCTAAGTTTAGATCACTGGAGACAATCTGATCATTTTACTCTGGCGTTGTTTTTTTTTTTTAAAGTGTTCATATTACTTCTGTTTTAAAGATACGAGCTATTACTCTGCAAATAATGTCCATCATGAGTTCAGACCAGAAGCACCTTTGCAACCTGGCCTTAGCCTTACCTTTGATCATTAATGTTACATTTACATGTCTGCGGCTTTATACGTGTTATTTTCTTTGCCATCATGCAGAAGCCAAGTATCTCCTTTCCTGGTGGCCCCACTTTCCCCTTCCCGTCCCCAGGCACTTAATTGCTCATTTCTCTGTGCTACAGAGAATGTAATGTGTACTTCATGGCACTATGCAATTAGTTGTGCCTGTGTGAGCCTCACTCACTAGTGCAATGTGTCTCAAACTGGGGTTCCCTTACCTCTGGTACATACAAACACTTTTTAAAGGGTACATGGAATGAATAATGTTTAGGGAGTCAAGTTTCATGTCCTCAACATGGAAGTTGAGGAAGTTGTATTCATTTCTGAAATTGACTTTCCTCTGAACTCAATTATACAGTTATGCTGGTTCTCTTTTATCACAGTTCTTTCATCATTGCTGTTATTACTCACAATTAACAAAAGCTCTTACCCTATCTTAATTTGAACATCACTCTGAGTAAGCAAGATATAATTTGAAGTACAGTTGTTGGCTAAATCTTCCTTTACTCAAAGCTTCATATGTCCCCATCTCTTTCTTTATGAGATAAATTGTCAAAAGAATCCTCTTGTATTTAATAATTACTTATCAAATTTCATAATAAATTAATTCTGTTTGACCAATAGAATAAAGTTTCAAAAATCAGATGTATAGGTATTTTTATAGCAAAGATTTTGATTCAATGAAAAAATAAAAGATTATCCAGAATGAAACTATCAAATGAGGATAAAAGTTATTAGAAAATATAAATTAAAATATAATTTTAGAAATGCATAAAGGATGCAAATTTTTATTATTAAAGAAACATTTGTTTATATATCTTTATAAATAAATAAACGTGGGTATCAAAGCACTATTGTGTTACATTCCATCTGATAGATATACAAGAGTTTTAATTTAAAATAGCAACACTTAAAACACAAATATTGTTTCTTGCAACTATTTATAATTAATGATGAAAAATACTAATATCAATTTTAAATTGTGTGAGTGTCTACATTTTTTCCTCAAAATTCTTTCTGAGCATAGAAAATACCACACACTTAAAATAAGTCTAAGAATATTATTTCTCAAATTTAAATGTGTGTGAATTATTTGAGGGATCTTGTTAGAAGGCAGATTCTAATTCTATACATCTGGAGATGGAGGAGGCTGAAACTCTGCAATTCTAATGCACTCCTGTGTCCTTAGACTATACTAAAGGTAGCATGGTTCTAGAGAAATATTTTTCAAAGCACAGGTCACTCCCCATTATTGGATAATAAAATCTATTTAGTGACTCCTGACAGCATTTTTTTTAACAGCAGAAAATAATAGAGACAGATAGCAGCACAAAAAATAGAACCTTAAAGAGAAGATGAAATGTAAAAGCGCTCTTAACACAGTAAAGGTATTATTTCATGGATTTTATTCCTGCTTTATGAGAGTTTGTACATAGGTCTCACTGTAAAACACATTTCTTACTGTGGATCACGGGCAAAAAGTTGAAAATCATTTTAAAGGAAAGGGTTTGCCTTACTATTTTTACCCCCAGTATCTGCCATAGAAGTTAACAGATAGTAGACTGGGCATGGTGGCTCACGCCCATAATCCCAACACTTTAGGAAGCCAAGACGGGTGGATCACTGCAGGCCAGGAGTTTGAGACTAGCCTGACCAAAATGGCAAAACCCCATATCTACTAATAATATACAAACTAGCCGGATGTAGTGGCCCACACCTGTAATCCCAGCTACTCGGCAGGCTGAGGCACGAGAGAATCACTTGAACCTGAGAAGTTGCTGTGAGTTGAGATCGCACCACGGCACTCTAACTTGGGTGAAGAGTGAAGAGTGCGACTCTGCTTAAAAAAAAAAAAAAAAGAAAAGAAAAAAAAGATGATAAGCAAGTTTGTTAAGCAAACAAATGCACATACAAATAAATGGTATTACCCATATAGCTAAAACCTCATGTTACTTTAGAATTGGGTAATCCTTTATTTATTTGTGGGATAAAATAAATGCTAAAATATCCTAGACTTTTACTAAAGGGGGCAGGCTGGCTATTGTCCTGTGTTGGCAAAGGTATTTTGCAGCATACAAGGAACATCAGAAAACCAAAGAAGAGGACACACACTTCTTGTTTGTCATTCTAACTAGAATATAAAGTCATAAGATAAACGCATATGAAATGCTGATCAAAATAATTCACACACCCCTGATCCTCTAGTGAACTTTAATGATCACCAGCTTTTGGTCTCCTCTATGAATTAAGATAGTAATCTAAACCCTGAATGCTTTGTGGGTGGTAAGACCATGTGGATAAAAGCATTAAAAACAATTTTAAGGTGAGATTTATTCTCTTTTCTGCTAAAGTATTCTGCTAGACATAGTTACTGGATTATTTCTTGTTGTACCCTGTGGTAGGAAGATAATAAACAACTCATATAAGAGGGGCTTGAGAATAATTCTGCCTGCACGCTGGAGGCAAAACTATGTGACCTCTAGAGCTCCTTTCCCAAAATATGTTTCCATTTAATTCATTTTTTCAGAATTTAAAAATTACACTCTCTGCAGATGTGCCTCAAGGTGTGAACACAATAAATAGAGACACAATGAATTCAAATATTTTTAAAGAGTTTGTGGCAGCATTAAATACAGAGAAATAAAAGCAACTAAAGAACAAAGGATTTCAGCATTATCCATGCCCACCCAGAACATTCCCATCTCCCAAACACAAGACCGTTCAATTTTGCATGGGGCAAACTCTCTGGAAAATATAAATGACTAGGTCTCTTGGGAACCCGATTTCAACATGAGATATGTGGCAGAAAATCTAGGCAGAAATAAAAATATTGGGTTGCATTGGTATATAAACACCATCAAGAGCTGAAGATGTAGTATTTCTCCCCCTTGACTCATTGACTGACTATACGCATGTCTTCTAACCTTCCTGAGTGTCAGTCTTTCCAACTATGGTGACAGTGATGATGTTTATCCAATACACATCTCATGGAAATATGTAAACTAAAACCTGGAAGGTACTTTAGATATGTATGGATTCTGTAAAAATGCACACTTGTGTGGTATGGTAGGCAGAACAAAATCACTTCCAAAATATCCATATACTAATTCTGAAATCTGTGAGTATGTAACCTTCCATGGCAAAAAGGACTTTACATGTGTGGTAAAGTAAAGGATCTTGAAATGGGAAGATTATCTTTAATTGTCTTGGTGACTACAATGCAATCGCAAAGGTGTTTATAAGTGAAAGAAGGAGGCAGGCCATTCAGAGTGATTCAATGTGAAAACTCAGCCCTCCATTGCTGACTTTGAAGACTGGGAAGGGAATGAGTCAAGGTAACTGGGTAACTTCTAATACTAGGAATTGACAAAGGCAAGGAATGGATTATTTCTCAGAGGCTCCAGAAGAAATACAGCTCTGTTGACACCTTGATTTTAGCTCAGTGAGACTTCAGACCTCCAGGGTTACCAGATCATAAATTTGTATTAAGCCACTAAGTTTGTTTTTGTTTGTCACAGCAGCAATAGGTAAGTAATGCCTACCTACCTAAGGGGTAAATCAAACAAATAAACCTATTTGAGATGTAAATATATGTATAAAGTTGCCATTATCAGATGGATGGTTTAGAATGTGGTGCTAATGAGAACAAGGTCTGGTTTTGTTCTCTTTATGGGCAAGTTTCATTAATGGGAAAAAAGCAACAAAGTGCATATGCATGCAAAACTCTTAAGTTATATCTATATCCCTAACCCTGGCCAAATATGTAAAAAATGCATGCTAAGGTTTATATGTAATAAAGAATAAAAGACTGAATATTTTAACTTAACTAAATTTATAAGATGATGTTTATAAATAAATGCAATTTCTTATTTTTAGAGACACTGAAATGTAAACATATATAAAAATAGGATTTAAAAGTTTAAAAGGTACTGTCACATAATTAATACGACTTGATTGATTCACATATTTTGATAATTATAATTATACGCACTTTACAGAATTATATGCATTCAAATTGAGGCTGAGAGAAGTGAAGGATCCTGATAAAAGTTACAAACCTTGTTAATGAGAAAACCAGGATTCTATAACCCGGGATTCTATAACCCAGATATTTCAACGCTAAATTATTTCAACTCTATGCTTCCCTCAGAGCTATGGACTATGTTGAAAATGAATTAAGATGCAGGGTGATATGTCAATTTATGAATGGGTCTCCTAGCTCTGTCACAAATGAGAAGACAAATGTATGTAGTTTTGAAACCATTAGCATTATTTGATCTGACTTTAAATAAAATCATTACTAGTTTTGCTGCCTATCTTTTTCTTTGCAAACCATGAAGGCTAAATTCTAATACCATAAGGGCAGCTGTCTGTGATGAGTACTATTGTTATGTTAACTATATTTTCCACAAAAGCTGATTGACTGATTCTTGGTTTATATTGTCAAATGCTGCAGCATATATTGACATTTCAGGTTGTTTTGGGAAAATAAAAGCATGTGTGGGCATGTGTGTGCTTGTGTGTGTGAATCCTTGCATGTATGAGTATATATGTATGTCTGTTTACAGAATTTGAACCAGACAGGTCAATTACATTTCATATCTCAGGGTTAGCTTATTTTGTTTATGAATTTCTTTAATGATTTAGTCAGTATGTTATAGCACTATTCTTTACATAAAAAGGTTACCTCCACTTTTATTTTTCTTTATTATTATTATTATTTTTTTATTGAGACAGAGTCTTGTTCTATTGCCTAGGCTGGAGTGCAGTGGCACAATCTCAGCTCACTGCAACCTCTGCCTCCCGGGTCAAGTGATTGTCCTGCCTCAGCCTCCCGAGTAGCTGGGATTACAGGCATGCACCACCACACCTGGCTAATTTTGTATTTTTAGTACAGACAGGGTTTCTCCATGTTGGTCAATCTGATCTCGAACTCCCGACCTCAGGTGATGTGCCCACGTCAGCCTCCCAAAATGCTGGGATAGCTCGGCTAATTTTTGTATTTTTAGTAGAGATGGGGTTTCCCCATGTTGACCAGGCTGGTCTTTAACTCCTGACCTCAGTTGATCCACCCACCTTGGCCTCCCACAGTACTGGGACTACAGGCATGAGCCACGGCGCCCAGTCATCACTTCTATTTTTGTTTTTGTTTTTATTTTGAAATTATTTTTTACTTATAAATGTTTGCAAAAATAGCTCAAGGAATTCCTGGACACCTTTCACTTAGATTCTCCAGATGTTTTCCACTTCTCTTGCTTTATGAGTTATTCTCTCTCTTACCTCACACATATAAATACACATACACATATGTATATATGCACATACACATACATTTTATGTATACATAAGTATGTATGCAAATATATACATATTAACACATACACATTTAAATATATATATTTTGAAATATTTAAGATTAAGTTGTAGGTACAATAAACTTCTACTTCTAAATATTTCAGTTTGTGTTTCCTAAAACAAGAACATTTTCTTATAAAACTCTGTTAAAGTAGTCAAAATCTGGAAATTAATACTGATAAAATGCTATCATCTAATCTATAGATCTTATTCAAATTTTACCAGTTGTCTCACTAATGCAATGTACTTTTTCTAGCCCATGATCCAATCCAGGATCACACAATCACACATTGCACTTAGTTGCTGTATTAGTCTGTTTTCACACTGCTGATAAAGACAAACTGGAGACTGAGCAATGTACAAAACAAAGAGGTTTAATTGGACTTACAGTTACACATAGCTGGGGAAGCCTCACAATCATGGTGGAAGACAAGGACAAGCAAGTCACATCTTACATGGATGGCAGCAGGCAAAGAGAGAGATTGTGCAGGGAGACTCTGTTTTTCAAAACCATCAGATCTCATGAGACTTATTCACTATCGGGAGAACAGCATGGGAAAGACCTGCCCCCATGATTCAATGATCTCCCACCAGGTTCTTCCCACATGTGGGAATTCAAGATAAGATTTTTGTGGGGACACAGTGAAACCATATCAGTTTTCACGTCCTTATGTCTTCTCCAAAAAAAGATTTTTCAGGCTTTCATTTTCTTTTATGATCTTGAGATTTTTTCAAGAGTACTGCCTAGGTATTTTAAAGACTATGTCTCAGATTTGTTTGTCTAATGTTTCTTCATGGTTAGCTTCATTTTATGGATTTTGGGCAGGAATACAACAAAAGTGATGTTGTATTCCTGTTATTGCCTAATAGCTGAAGGCACATAAGTGTTGATTTGTCACATTCCTGGTAATGTTAGCTTAAATCACTTCATTAAAGCTGAGATCTGCAAGGTTTTTTAACTAAAATTTTTATTCTTCACTTTGTAATTAATAAGCATCCTGCAGATAATTCTTTGAGACTATATAAATATCCCATTTCTCATCATACTTTTACCCACCATTTAGTATTGATGTTTCTTACCTGAAATAATTTATTTCTGTGGTGGTTGCTTTTCTTTTTCTTTAATTTTAGAAATCTAATGCCGGTGTAATTAATTATTTTGCCTTACAAGTTACTATTTGATATTTTTGCCTGAAAGTATTTAGATTATTTTTCTTAATCTATGAAAAAAAGCTATGTTTTATAGAAAATGTCTCAGAGTAGATTTTTTCAGATAATTTTCTCCAGATACTCCATTGACCCTTCCGCTATACAGATTCAGGCTTTCTTTCATTTCTGCAATGTGTTTTCAGATTCTAATTTCAAGTATTAATTTAATTTTGTTACTGTTCTTTTGCTTAGGTTCTTCAGGGGATCCAACTATACTAATGTTATTCCTTCTTTGCCTATCTTCCTTTTCCATTTTATCTCTGACCCTTTTTACGTTTTTTTTTGTTTGTTAGTTTGTTTTTTTTGTTTTGTTTTGTTTTGTTTTGTTGTTGGTCTCATTTTACTTTTCTTGGCTGGTTCCTAACTTTCTTCAAAGCCTCTTATTAAATTTTCATGTGGAATCTGTTCTTCTTATGTGAGATGACATTGTCTTTTTTTTTTTTTTAATTATACTTTAAGTTCTAGGGTACATGTGGATAACGTGCAAGTTTGTTACATATGTATACCTGTGCCATGTTGGCGTGCTGCACCCATCAACTCGTCAGCACCCATCAACTCGTCATTTACATCAGGTATAACTCCCAATGCAATCCCTCCCCACTCCCCCCTCCCCGTGATAGGCCCCAGTGTGTGATGTTCCCCTTCCCGAGTCCAAGTGATCTCATTGTTCAGTTCCCACCTATGAGTGAGAACATGCGGTGTTTGGTTTTCTGTTCTTGCGATAGTTTGCTGAGAATGATGGTTTCCAGCTGCATCCATGTCCCTACAAAGGACACAAACTCATCCTTTTTTATGGCTGCATAGTATTCCATGGTGTATATGTGCCACATTTTCTTAATCCAGTCTGACACTGATGGACATTTGGGTTGATTCCAAGTCTTTGCTATTGTGAACAGTGCTGCAATAAACATACGTGTGCATGTGTCTTTATAGCAGCATGATTTATAATCCTTTGGGTATATACCCAGTAATGGGATGGCTGGGTCATATGGTACTTCTAGTTCTAGATCCTTGAGGAATCGCCATACTGTTTTCCATAATGGTTGAACTAGTTTACAATCCCACCAACAGTGTAAAAGTATTCCTATTTCTCCACATCCTCTCCAGCACCTGTTGTTTCCTGACTTTTTAATGATTGCCATTCTAACTGGTGTGAGATGGTATCTCATTGTGGTTTTGATTTGCATTTCTCTGATGGCCAGTGATGATGAGCATTTTTTCATGTGTCTGTTGGCTATATGAATGTCTTCTTTTGAGAACTGTCTGTTCATATCCTTTGCCCACTTTTCGATGGGGTTGTTTGTTTTTTTCTTGTAAATTTGTTTGAGTTCTTTGTAGGTTCTGGACATTAGCCCTTTGTCAGATGAGTAGATTGCAAAAATTTTCTCCCATTCTGTAGGTTGCCTGTTCACTCTGATGGTAGTTTCTTTTGCTGGGCAGAAGCTCTTTAGTTTAATTAGATCCCATTTGTCAATTTTGGCTTTTGTTGCCATTGCTTTTGGTGTTTTAGACATGAAGTCCTTGCCCATGCCTATGTCCTGAATGGTATTACCTAGGTTTTCTTCTAGGGTTTTTATGGTATTAGGTCTAACATTTAAGTCTCTAATCCATCTTGAATTAATTTTCGTATAAGGAGTAAGGAAAGGATCCAGTTTCAGCTTTCTACTTATGGCTAGCCAATTTTCCCAGCACCATTTATTAAATAGGGAATCCTTTCCCCATTTCTTGTTTTTCTGAGGTTTGTCAAAGATCAGATGACTGTAGATGTGTGGTATTATTTCTGAGGACTCTGTTCTGTTCCATTGATCTATATTTCTGTTTTGGTACCAGTACCATGCTGTTTTGGTTACTGTAGCCTTGTAGTATAGGCCTTTGACAAAATTCAACAGCCCTTCATGCTAAAAACGCTCAATAAATTCGGTATTGATGGAACGTATCTCAAAATCATAAGAGCTATTTATGACAAACCCACAGCCAATATCATACTGAATGGGCAAAAACTGGAAAAATTCCCTTTGAAAACTGGCACAAGACAGGGATGCCCTCTCTCACCACTCCTGTTCAACATAGTGTTGGAAGTTCTGGCTAGGGCAATCAGGCAAGAGAAAGAAATGAAGGGTATTCAGTTAGGAAAAGAAGAAGTCAAATTGTCCCTCTTTGCAGATGACATGATTGTATATTTAGAAAACCCCATTGTCTCAGCCCAAAATCTCAAGCTGATAAGAAACTTCAGCAAAGTCTCAGGATACAAAATTAATGTGCAAAAATCACAAGCATTCTTATACACCAGTAACAGACAAACAGAGAGCCAAATCATGAATGAACTTCCATTCACAATTGCTTCAAAGAGAATGAAATACCTAGGAATCCAACTTACTAGGGATGTAAAGGACCTCTTCAAGGAGAACTACAAACCACTGCTCAGTGAAATAAAAGAGGACACAAACAAATGGAAGAACATACCATGCTCATGGATAGGAAGAATCAACATCATGAAAATGGCCATACTGCCCAAGGTAATTTATAGATTCAATGCCATCCCCATCAAGCTACCAATGAGTTTCTTCACAGAATTGGAAAAAACTGTGAAGTTCATATGGAACCAAAAAAGAGCCCACATTGCCAAGACAATCCTAAGTCAAAAGAACAAATCCTAAGTCAAAAGAATAAAGCTGGAGGCATCACGCTACCTGACTTCAAACTATACGACATTGTCTTTTAAAAAACATTTTTCTTGAATTTAATAAATTCACTTTCTTTCTGCATTTCTTTTGGTCCTTTTTTGCCTTTAATTTTTGAATTTCTGATTCAGAATGTTTTTCCATATCTCCAAATGCTTGTTTGTGTATGTTTAACTTTGTTTGCAATGTTGTTACAATTCCTGTCTGCTTTTTTTTTTTTTGACGGGAGGGAAGAGTGATAGAGAGAAATGATGTTTTAAGAGTTTGTTTCTTGTTTTCAATTTTTTTCTTTTGGTAAAGATCCTGGTTTATTGGTATTCACTGATACCAGTGTAGCAAGTCTACCCTTTTTGCCAAGTCTTTGTGTGTGTATGTGTCATAGAAGAGTTTGTGGGGCCTACAATATATTCTTTGTTTAGCAGGGCCGTGAAATTACCTCTTCCATCATGTTTCCATAAGAGATTTTTTTTTCCTTTTTGCTTTTGTCTCCCTTAGAAACTACATCATTTGAAACCTGCTATGTAAAATCACATATACCTAAAATTCCCAGCTGTGAATTCAGTGTCCTCAGCTACTAGTATTTTCACACTCAGTGTGAAGTTTTTCATTCTCACACAAGTTTCAGAAAAACTTTAGGCCTGGCACTATCTCCCATCTTCTCTTTTCCATGCGTAGTGGGATTTTCATATTTTTGTTATTTTTGAATTGTTTTATTCTCCCAGACTACACCTGTTTTGTGATAGCAGTAGAAGTAATTGTTCACTGCAGTTTGGTAGGGTTTTTCCCTTTTATTTTGTTTATAGTTTATGAAGGCATGGACATTGTGCCTTATAATTTACCTAGTTTTGTCTTTTCCCATGGTTCTGTTTTATTTGAGGGGCATAGACAAAGAGGCTTGCATTTAAGCAGTGATCATTGTCTTAGGTTGCTCATAAATTTTCTCCCATTTACCTTTAACCACTACTTATAACTAATCACATGACATTCACTTATTCTATTTTTTAATTATTGGTACTATGTGCATATATCAACATAGGTGTCATTAGATAACTGAAATATTCTTTTGTTTAATTTTTATTCACATCTTAGACTCTTCCTTAAATACAGTGTTCCTGAAGTTTGAGAAAATTGATCTATTTCTTCTGTAACTTCCCATAGCCTGGCCTTAGGCACCAAGGGAACACTCTTTGCAAGGGAAGACTGACTTTTTCTTCTTGTCCTCTATTGCATGCTCAAAAATCACAGATGAGAAACATTGACAATATCATAAATATCAAAGGCCACTACTTTTCCTGTGTATAAACCAAATTTCTAGGGTATCCATAGCATTACCATACCACCCTGGCCCTGAAGAGTCAAGTGTCTGTTTTACCCTCTCATGTTGAGCTGAAACACAAAAAGTTTCACTCATCAAGAAATAGAAGCCAGGTCAAACACACCCTTTTTGACTTTAAGAAGAGAAGAGACATCTATGATCAATTTATTTTTTCAATCTTAGTGATGGCTTGATGTGAAAAAAATAAATTAGGAACAAATAGAATATAACTGTCAGAGAAGCTGACTGACAAAACCTGTAAAATGGACATTTTTACAGAAATTGGAAATCTTCATGCAAATGTTTTTTTCCAGATCTCATCCACAGTACAAAATGAGAAAATTAGAATTATATGATGTTTGGGCTGGAAGAAATCTTCAAAAGATGTATATATTGCATCTACATTTCCATATTAAGGGAGTGGTGATGACAAGCATAAAAAGAGTAAGTACAGTGTACCGAGCACTTGTGTGATAGGTACTGTGTTAATTATTTTGCATACAATATGCTTTTTAGTCTTCAGAACAACCTGTTGAAATACCTTGCAGTGGATATTATCAGTTCCTTTTTTAAGTATCTATTTTATTCTATGTTTAAAAAACAGAAGTTTCCGTGTACTTTGGATGTACTAGCTTCTGAAAATATCCTTGGGCTCCTCTAATTTCTCTTCTCTATTACAATTGGGTTGGCAATCTGATTAAATCTTGGCCAGTGCAATGTAAGTGTAAAATGTACTACTTCTAGGCTCAGGGAGGCATGTTGTTTAGCATCAGTGTGCTTCCTCTATTTCCATTATCTTGCCCCTCTCTGACAGCTGAATAATGTAAAGGTGACCTGGAATGTACAAGATAGTAGAGCCATAAGACTGAAGCATCTTGTGATACAAACTACTGCTTAGAGGACAGTTGCTAAACCTACACTGGACTGAGTAAGAAATAAACTTCTACTGTTTTAGGCCTCTGAAAATTGAGGTATTATTGGTTACTATGGCACAGTCTGTTCTACTCTGAATAACTAAAAAATCAGCACTAGGGGTGACACACTGTTGTAACAACAACAACATAAAGCCTGAGCCATGTGGCCTTGGTTTATGTATCAGGAAGCACTGGGTAAGAAAACTCATGTTTGAGCCTGGAAAATTGAAGATCCACATTATGCAGATGCAAAAAGATTTTATAAAAGGGACTTCTGCTATAATTAGAAAGATAGACCAAACCTACTGAATTTATAACTCTAGGGGAAGACATTGGAAAACAGACTGCTAGTAGGGCATGCCAACTACTATTGGGCATATTAGGAAAGGTATTACAGAACCAAGATAAGACTAAGAAAAAATTGAATGGTTCGCAGGAAGAAATAAAATAAATAAATAAAGTACAGAAATTCAGATCTTTCCACGACTGAAAATCTTTATGTGTCTAGTCCCAGATTGTTAAGATTTAAGTTTTAAAAAGGCATTGATAAACCAAGGTCTAATAAAGCTTCTCAGTCAGTCAAAACAACTCAATGTTCAACTTATCAGTAGAAAAAAAATTACTGAAAGCAACAATCAGATTAAGAGTGTGGTCTTTTCAACTACTGTTCTAGATACCTTCAAAGGGGTAGCTCTTAAATTTAAAAGGAGAAGGGATGCAGCATTATGAAAAAAAATTAGTCAAGTTCTAGAGTTACATCCGAAAAATAACTTCATGGTTATTGGCCATGAAACCGAACAGAAGCAAATGGATAAGAAGTATCATAATTTTTATAAGAAATTACAGTGAAAGTATAACAAAAAATCTCACAAAGTATGGACAAAAAAGGCTTTGATGTTTGAGTCTTTAAAAAAACCCTGGGGTTCCCAAACCAGTCCTAACCACAATGCAGGCTTAGATGTTTGCAGAATCCTCAAAGAGGGCATGCTTTACAAAGCCCAGTGTAGACTGCCTTACGGAGACCAAAGAGAATGACAGAATCTCCACGACAGCAGAGCTGGGAGATTTGGTGAACGTGGATGGAAAAATTATCCCCTCTCTCTGACAGAGTAATGCAGAATCCAATCCAATAACTTCCTCCATCATTCAGGCATAGAAATGTTATGTTTCCAGAACCTCGAAATTTCAGAATCCAGCTGATATCAGTGTCTCCTGTGTTTCTCAGTTTTCTCTTTTCCAAATGGGATACACAGTATGGTTCTTCCATCCAGATTGATTATATAATGAATGTATATGTGGGGAAATGGGTAATTCTGCCTTTTAATTTACAGGTTGACAGTCTAGGAGGAGACACATCCAGATTGGATAGAGATGCCCATACACCACTTGGATTTTGTGATGGATGCAGGAAGTGAGTATTTTCGGGTCTATCCTTTGAGGAACAGGTGAATGTGTTCTATATGTAGGTAGAAAAAAAGAAAGATTTTCTAAGACCAGATCAAAAACCACTAGTGCTCACCAATATCCATGTAGTCTTCTATGTTTTTCAGACTTCCTTGAATTTGTATCTGCCATTTCACTTGTCCTGGTAAATGGAGTGTGAATGGAAATACTGGTAATTTACATGTCTGATGGCTTCCCAACCCTTGTCCTCTTCTCGCTACAAGCTAGAGAGATAATTCAGGAGAGCATCGGAAGCAACAAGATGGAGGAGATACAACACCAAATTAATCCTGAATTCCAAGTCACAGCTTAGAAGAGAGTTGTTTGACCAACATGAGACTATGATTTGAACCAGAAATTAGCTTCTATTACATTAAATCTCTATGATTTCACCATCTATATCACTGTTAGTAGAGCTATGTTAGTCTTGGCTATTAAAAATTTTGAATGCAGTTCCAGGTCAAGGACTGGGTCCCTGCTGACCCCAACTTGTCACCACATTCCATTCCCATGGCCTTGGCCATTTGTTCAAGGTTGTTTTGTGATCTTGTTTGGAATGCTGAGCAGAGATGTCTGTCTTCTGGCTAACAAATTGTAGACACATGAGCTCTGAAACTGCTACAGCCATTCTGTCACCATGAAGGGAGTCAAATTGGAATAAAGTGTCACAGTGGAAGACAATAAAGAGAAGAAAGGGAATTAGATTATTGATGACATTACTGAGCCACTGAATCAAACAAACCCTGGCAACTATCGTGCCTCTGTTCTTCAAGACACACAGGCCAATAAAACATTTTATTGTTTAAGTCAGCTAAGTAGAATTTTCTATTGCTTACAACTGAATGAATAATAAATAAATTTGGACTACAATAATCCCAATTTTAATGATGAGGAAATTAAGGAACAGAGAACTGAATTGAATTAACATCATACGCAGTTGATAAGTGGATGTACTAAGAGTTGAGACCCAATTTTCCAACTCCAAATCCCATTTTCTTTAATCACTCTATGTTGTATTATGCTATTGTTTCCCACTCTGCTGTTCTGACGATCTGCCACTGAGTGTTAGAGGCAAGAAAAAAAATAGCAAAATCAATCAAACAAACAAACAAACAAACACCACTAAACAGAAAACAGGATCTCTGTGTCCCAAGATATTATTCTTTCTGGAACTCTTACATCCATTTTCAGCAAGCCAAATTAAAAAATTGATTCCTCTTTTCAAGCCCTGATCATCATAGAGGGGCCTCTATTATCCTTGAAGGAGTGCAGCCATAATAACAAGGGCTGGTGATTATTGGATTTGAGCTCACCACCCTGGCTCGAGAGGAACTATAGAAAAGGGAACATGCTGTGGAATCAGTAAATGCAATAGCTAAAAACAGCCAACAGCTGTGCCTGATGAGCATCTGGACAATGTTTTTGCCGGGTTTGGGAGGTACATGGCTACATTAGTTACAGCATTTTATAAATTTTACAGCCAGAAACTTCAGGTCAGCATATTTAACAAAAACAAATCTTGTATTTCTAGAGTGTGGACCAGATGTTAATGTATTTGAAAGGATATGTGTTTCTGTGAGTATCTGTGGGTGTTTGGTGTGAGAATGATAAAGATGTGTTTTTCCACAGGTTAGAGGCCTTTGCTTATGATTAGGAATCATAGAAACAGGTGTGTAGTTGGGAGTGGGAGGTTGGAGGGAGGAGGAGAGTTAAGTGAAATAAAAGGTAAAATGAAAGAAGGAGACACCTTGTACAAACACTGGATTTTAGAAGTTCCAAATTCTCAAGATTCATATGCCAATGGTATACAAAACATCACAAATAGTTTTGTGTTGAAAGACACAGATTTTTATTTTTCTATAATTAGACATGAAAGTACAACCTCTGGAATTAAAAAAAAAAAAAGACTTTCTGATCCTTGCCCTGCAATTTTATTCACACCCTCCTCCCACTTCATTCTTGGTATTGACTATCCCTTCAACATGCTTAATAATGCCATAGGCAAAATAAGAATAAATGGAAGTATTTTTCAGATGCTTCATATTTCTAAGATAATTTATCAGCAGAATATCAGAATCACCAAATGTCAGAGCAGGAGAGACTTCCAAGTTCACATAGTGCAAGGAAGATGCTTGGAGACATTTACTGTTTCTACTTCAGATGGGACACGACTGAGCCATTCCAACAAAAGCACTGTGCTCATGGCAAAAGCCACTGCAGATCTTCTTGTTATACTTTTAAATCTCTCTGTCTCTCTCTGTCTGTCTCTCTCGCTCTCCCTCTCACACACACACGTGCGTGCGCGCACACACACACACATACACACACATACAGCTAACCAACCTCTTACCCCTCTTTCATTCAGTCAGGAATAATTATTTAGCATTAACTAGATTAGTTGCCAGGTCTATTTTAATGGAATCTCATCACTCTATTATAACAAGCCTCTGAGAACTGCTCAAAGAATCAGGACTGCCAGCCCCAGCTCGAAGGCTGAACGAGGCTAGGGCTGCATCTTATTCACCTACAATAACAGAGAGTTGCATTAAATGTGTCTTCTCTCTGTCCCTGAAATCCTCGGAAGAATTAGGGAAAGTCTATCACCTACCTGAATAGGTCTTTGTGAACTCAAGGTTGACAGGAAAAGAGACCAGAGAGGAGAGAAAAAGGGAAGAGGGGTGGAACCTCAGGATACAAGAACACAACTAGACTTTGCTAAGTTACCATCATTACAAGGCGAAGAAGTTAATTCATCTGGGCGAGGTTGGTCATCCCCTTCCACAGAGAATTCCACTGTGTGGAAGGTTTTCTACGTATGCCCTAGGATGGGCTCCTTCCAGGACTCCCAAGACTGCCAGAGAGCTTAGACAGTAACCCGAAAGGACAACTCTCCTGTTTCCTTGCCTTCAGAAATGGCCAGGGGTCAGCAGACTCCTACTCTGGGTGAAATCCAACCTGACACCTGTTTTTGCACTAAGAATGGCTGTTATGTTTTTAAAGTTTGAAAAAAAAAAAACCCCACTAGAAGAATAATATTTCATGACACAGGAGAATTCCATGACATTCCATTTTCAATGTCCATTTGTTAGACTCCAGTCATGCTCACTCATGTCTGTGCAGCTGGCTCCATACTAATGCAGAGACCCTATGGCCCACAAAGCCCAAAATACTAAAATATTTCCTCTCTGGCCTTTTGCAGGAAGTTTGCTGACCCACCAGCATATCTCCTAGGAGGAGGTAAATTGAAAATAAGTTAGCAAGTGAGACAGCCTTACACATTTGAGGGTCTGAGAAAAGTCTCGCTTATGTTTATATAGATAACATAGGAGGAAATTTCTCTTAAAATGATGCAAATCTTTTGGCACCAAAAGATACTAAGTTGGGAGACTATCCTTGTTTATTCATTCAGCCATTTATTCATCCAACATACTTTATTAAGCACCTACTGCATACAAAAAACCATCATCTTCAGGGAGAGGGGGTGTGACAAGGCTTAGGATAGCAAGGCTCTGCCTTTTGAAGGTATGGCCCCCTGAATTGCCTCAAACACACTTCTTCCAAAAGAATAATATTTTTCCTCAAGTTTTATATGTGTATATATATACACACACACATATGTGTGTATGTGTGTGTGTATATACACACACGTATATTTGTGTGTGTGTGTGTGTGTGTGTGTGTATATATATATATTTCCTTTTTTGAGACAAAGTTTTGCTCTTGTTGCCCAGGCTGGAGTGCAATGGTATGATCTCAGCTCACCACAACCTCCACCTCCTGGGTTCAAGCGATTCTCCTGCCTCAGCCTCCCAAATAGCTGGGATTACAAGCACACACCACCAGGCCTGCCTAATTTTTGTACTTTTAGTAGAGATGGGGTTTCTCCATGTTGGCTAGGCTTGTCTCAAACTCCCAACCTCAGGTGATCCTCCCACCTTAGCCTCCCAAAGTGTTGGGATTACAGGCATAAGCCACTGCTCCCAGCCTCCTTAAGTTATATTTAACTAACTCTCTGATCCAAGCATATAAGCTCTTTCTCTTTTCTTTTTAAAATAAAAAGTAACATTTGTCACATAAATAATTCTCTACTGCAGATGAAAACGAAAATCCTTTGGCAATTTCTCATAAATGGGTCTTTGGTTTACTGCTTTATCCAATGTAAAGATGTTAACTTACCTCTGTAGAGCCCTTTCTGTGTAGAAAGAACTTTTGCACACACCAACACATTTATTGGTTGAATTAGGTACTATGAATACTTCCCATTTACAGATGATTAAACCAAGGCTTGGGGATTTTGCTAGTATGTCACTGGAACGGGTCCCAGTCCAGGTTCCTTCATTTCAGACACAATGACTCTCTTGGCAACTGAAAAACTACTTATTTTCTATTTGAGCTTCACTTTTTATCCTGGTTCAGAATGGAAGACACAAGAGGGATAAGGCCCTAAGAAACTAGGCAAATGGGTTCTTGAGAACTGGTAAGTATGGCTGCTGACTGGAAACGTGATTTGGACAAACAAATAATTCCCTTTTAGGCTCTGCACTCTACACATTTTTATGTTAAATTCTGCTTTGCAAAATGAAATGGACAGTGATAATGTGTTATAATAAAAAGTGACCTCGATTTGGCCACAGAACACTTGACCAAATCTAACTCTGCTCTTCCACCACTGAGCTGGGTGTCCCTCAGTCTTTGGGCAAGTCACTCCAAATTTTTCTATCTCTAAACCCTGTTTTTGTTGTCGTTGTTGTTGTTGTTTGTTTTTTTGCAGGGGGGCAGCCTATAAAAGGGAAAAAGTCTTCAATTAGTAACACGCTGAGTTCTTTCCAGGTTTAATACTGAGACTGCATAAATTCTTCTTCAGTATTTTGAACTCAATGCTAACTTTTATAAAGATGTCAATTTTACCCCAAAGTTATATAAAATGGACAATTTTAGGTGATGATAGATCTTTCTCACATTAAAAATAAAGTATATTTTCTTTGAATAAATCCTACTTTACGACAAAAACAAAATGCTTCCCCTGGAGCGGTTTTGATTCTTTGTCTAACTTCAGTGAAGGAAGTGAAAATGCAGTAGAATTCTGTTGCTTCAGGTCCACATGCCCCTAGGATGGTCCTTTTAATCTCAACCTGTCATGATCTTACTCTCCTCCCACTGACAGTGCCAAAGTCCAAGTGGCTAACTTGGGCTCGAACACATTTTGCCTCATGGCTTTGCTTTTATGGCATCCTCTTATTCTATTACTTAAATTTAGTCAGTTGAATGCATTTCTGTCTCTTGCTTTCCCAGTGAAATCCTTGGCCCCTTTGCTAGTAGAGCGGTGATCCTTGTCTCATGCCCTGAATCCTCAGAGCACTGATCACAATGCTTAGTATTTGCAGAGCTGGGGCTCTGGAGCCTGGGCGTCTTGACTAAGCCTACTGCCATTTATTAATATGCATCTAACAAGTTGAGTGGACAGGCATTAACCAATGTCAGCATGGAAAACTTAGGAACGGAAATATTTAAAGTACTTCCCCAATACTAAAAAATTGTAGATATTTACATAATAAACATGATCTCTCTTAAAATTGGCATATCTTTGTTGGAGCACATAATAGTAACAATAAATGTTGATTAAATTATTTTTTTCCCTTGGGACAGCACATCCTTGCGAACATTACAATTCCCTGTTTTTCTTTGATTGATGCAACCAAAACACCAATGTTCAAGAAAGGATCCACTAAATTTGTTGCTTTATTTTTTATTCCCACTAAAATTTGCATATTGATTCATTCATGTCATGTTTTAGCCCTAGGATTTTGGGCTGCATCCTAACATAGAGCTACCTGGCAGCAAAGAATAATTTGGTTTGGAAATTGCTGACTTTTAAATTATTAACACGAAAGCACACCAGGAAAAGAAGGGTTTCCTTAGCAAAATGCTAGAATCACAGCCCTTTCTCTTGAAGTTGTCACCATTCGATGTGAAAGATTGTTTGATGTTGCCGAGACTGAAAAACACCAGTTCATTTGTTTTTTGTGATATTTTTTTCCTAAAGAAAAGCCTTTGTTTCTCAGTTTGATATTTTTCATGAATAATTGGAGACTGCGGAAATTGAAAAGGATTTTTGTCTCCAGTTGAACTGAAGTGATAAACATTCTTGGAAATCAAAACCTGCAAAGCAGAAAGTACTTTTTTCCCCCAACTGTTTAAACATAACCTAGATACTGGGAGGCAAACAAAAATACAAAACAGAAACAAAAACCCACAATAACAACAGGGTGTCTGCTCCATACTCTATACAGCCACTGGGAACGTTTTTATCCAGGTCTTCGTGATGTATTTAGTACACAATGCAATAGCTATTATTCCTAAGGGTGTCTCTTGCCTAGTCCAAAGACAATCTCTGTGGCTCACCTAAGCAGGTATTAAGTCTTATCAAAGCTTCCAGATACAGGCCTCGTATCTTGTCATTCATAATGGTGCAGTGCTTTCCAGGTGAACCAAATTATGTTATGTTTTCACTCCTGGGGGATCAATTTGATAAATGATAATAATGATAATAATAATAATAAAAATAATACTAAAAACTACCAGGTAAAGAACACCAATTTGCCAGGGATATAAAGTACTACATGACTTAAGGCTGAGTTAATATTCACAATGCCCTTCCAGTATAGGTATCATTAGTTCCATTAGGCAAATAAGGAATTTGAAATTAACCAGTTTTTTCCAGAAAAGATACTAGTCATGAGTGAGCTAGAAATTAAACTCAGGTGAGTTTGCCTCCAAAGAAGTTGCCATGTCTCATTCCTAGGATGCTTTAAAATCCAGATGCAGCATTTGGACAAACTTCAAGGAAGAAACATGATTCAGCAAACATTGTTTCTAAACATGAAACAAGTGATTTGGACGGTGTTCTGAGAGGAAATCTCTTCATTCATTCACAGCAAGGGCGGTGAAGGGTGGCTCAGGGGAGGAGGTTGTGGGAATCGGAAGTGAGACTCATAAATCCCATAATGAGTCAACGGAGACTTTCATATTTTACAGTGGGAGAGGAGGTAGAGATCAGTGCAGATCAAGTGCTTCATTTTGATTTACCCATGCCTCTGATTGTTAGAAGACACAGGTCTTCTCTGTTACACCTGCCCTTTCAACCAATCCCCAACCAGAAAAGAACATCAAAGTAGACTATCTCCTTTCACAAAATGCTCGTTCAATTGCCTTGCCCATATGCTTTAATCTGCAGATAACAGGTGAAGTGAGCAGAGAATGAAATGTAATGATTTTGTCCTATTACAGTCATCTTCTCCCAGAAGCACAATGGCCAAAAAAGAGGAACACATGGAGGGAAACTATGAAAGGGATACAAAAAGATTTGCATCATGTTAGAATACATCACGGGCAGCACTGACTTCGGGGCTTGCCCAGAGAGACCATGCATAACTTGACTTAGAAGAAAGGGAGAACAGAGGTCAAATGGGGGAGCAGTAGGAGCTTCAGGCAGGTGCAGACAACTGGTGTGGCAATCAGACCAAGTGCACTGGCATGTGTTGGGTTTATGACTTCAGAAGTTCCTAGCAGATATCACAAGTATATCTGGCATGGAATAGGTTCATTTCAGGACTCTTACACAAGAAAAAAGAAGTAGAAAAGATCTTGAGACAGCTACCAGGAAGAAGTCAGGCAGCAGGCCTCTCCTAGTTTCTTGGGATGCAGTTCTGGTCTTAACCCAGTCATAGAAGGCAAAGACATTCAAGAGGGAGAAATAAAAATGTCCTGGATACTCCAGAGACACACGCTGACAAAAGGCAAGGTCATCAGCCTGAGATTCCCAGGACAGAAGCAGGAGGCAATGGCAGACCAGAGTCCAGGTGGTGGAGGTCTTAAGAAAAGCACAGGTTTCAAACAGATGTGGTCTGAAACTAGGTGGAGGTTGGCTGTGGTGTGAGGTGGCTTCATATCGCCAAAAAACATTATGCCGTCCTGGAAGATAGAGTGCCTGCCTGATTTAGTTGGGATGTTTAAATGTATATATACTTTAAGTCATGGGGTACATGTGCAG
The DNA here is from genome assembly GCF_003255815.1 of Theropithecus gelada. NCBI lineage: Eukaryota > Metazoa > Chordata > Mammalia > Primates > Cercopithecidae > Theropithecus > Theropithecus gelada. Next base: position 119,150,249 of record NC_037682.1, on the reverse strand, counting down.
AAAGTGCAGTTTTGTTACATAGGTATACACGTGCCATGGTGGTTTGCTGCACCCATCAACCTGTCATCTACATTAGGTATTTCTCCTAATGCTATCCCTCCCCTAGTCCCCCACCCTGTGACCAGCCCTGGTGTGTGATGTTCCACTTCCTGTGTCCATGTGTTCTCATTGTTCAACGCCCACTTATGTGTGAGAACATGCAATATTTGGTTTTCTGTTCCTGTGTTAGTTTGTTGAGAATGATGGTTTCCAGCTTCATCCATGTTTCTGCAAAGGACATGAACTCATCCTTTTTTATGGCTGCATAGTATTCCATGGTGTATATGTGCCACATTTTCTTTATCCAGTCTATCTTTGATGGACATTTGGGTTGGTTCCAAGTCTTTGCTATTGTGAATAGAGCCACAATAAGTATACATGTGCATGTTTCTTTATAGTAGAATGATTTATAATCCTTTGGATATATACCCAGTAATGGGATTGCCATTCTAATTGGTGTGAGACAGTATCTCATTGTGGTTTTGATTTGCATTTCTCTAATGATCAGTGATGATGCCTTTTTTTTATATGTTTGTTGGTTGCATAAATGTCTTCTTTTGAGAAGTGTCTGTTCATATCCTTTCTCCACTTTTTGATGGGGTTGTTTGTTTTTTCTAGTAAATTTGTTTAAGTTCTTTGTAGATTCTGGATATTAGCCCTTTGTCAGATGGGTAGATTGCACCCATACATCAGGTAAATGGATACAGCAGTCAGGGCACCATTACTTTTCAGCCCTCACTGGTGGGAATACCGGCAGTCCCGAAAATCTGTGCACCAGTGCTGATGGCAGAGGACCAACTGTGAGTGTGCACAAAGCCAAACTTGCAAATGCCTCTTGTTGTTTGCAGGGAAGAAGGAAGAGAGGTAGGGGAAGAAAATAATTTCAGAATACAACGCAAGGGGATATGCCCCTAAGTCTAACTAAAGCAGAAAAAGTTCCTGGGAGAAAAGGAATTAGTTTCAGAGACTGAGTTACCAAGCATAAAGCATCTTTCTTGCTAGTGTGTCAGAGCAAAATCCTTCTGAAAACGAAGTTCTGTGCCCTAGCTGAATCTTCATCCTCCCCTCCACCAACGTGGGTCATCTCCGAGACCAGCGGTATCAGCAATAACTGAGAACTTGTAAGACATGTGTGTTCTCAACCTCCACCTCAGACTTACTGAATCAGAAACTCTTCTAGTGAGGCTGAAACATCTTTTTTAACAAGTCTTCCAGATGATGATGATGATCATGATGATGCACTATGAATTTTGAGAACCACTGGTCCAATTTGTGACTGAAACAATTTATTTTCCTTAAACTCCTCCCATTCTGATCCATTAGAGGTCCTCAACAGGGTACCATAGTGTAGAGCTGTGTTAGGACCACTCCCTTGTTTCTTGGAGAAAAGACCTTTGTGACTGGTGGACAAACTCCTGGGGATGATTCAGAATGTTACTTCATAATGAGTTAGTTCAAACTACTTTAAAAATATAATTTCCAAAATGTTAAAATCATGACTCATACAAACATAAAATTTGTACATGTCAAAGATTCTATTCAATCCCTTAATGAATGAGGAAACTAGCAATGATGGTAAAACATAGAAATGAGATATTTATAGGCACTTAAAAATAAAAGAGAGATGGTAGAATAATATTTGAAGTAAATCTGTTAGTACCCCATGGCGCAATAAAAACATCACTTTGGAGATTATCTTTTCTATGAGACCTAAAATCACTTGCATCTCTATGAAACACAAATCTACAAGTTAACATCTAGCTTTGCAGAGTTTGGGAATGTAAATAAACAAAGTCAAACAATGCTACAATTTCCTAGAAAATTAAATATTTCTTGGGTGGCACGGTTAAATCATGCTCCAGAATGACATTGAAAGGACAGGCAATCATCCTCACAGCACTTTCTATAGGCTTTGGAAATTTTTTTTCTTAACATGACAGATCTAGTCTCTAGGTTCTAATTATTGGTAGATGTTTCATCCCACCACACCTACAACTGGAGTTGCCCCTAAGTCAGAGGCAAGGAATGCCCCAAACCATCCTGAAATGGAGCCAGATGAGATTCCAAAGAAAGAAGTGCTAAATATCAGGCTGATCAGTTCAAAGCACTGATGAGAGGAACCCATGTACAAGGTGCTGCAGTGTACCTCTGTGAGAGACAGCAAGAGAAAAGGGATATCCTACCTAGCTATGTCTCTGTAATGGAGTGTACATGAGGGCTTGAGCTCATCATTCCTGATTAATCTGCAAACTGCGTGCAGCTTGCTGACTGGCTGATCATGGGGCTTCACTTCTCTCTGCACTCTCATTCTGTGCTGGGTATGTGGCAGCTGCTGCTCCTCCTTGTTCCTATGATCCATGACTTGTGCAGTCTCCTTAACCACCCTTTTGTGAAGCCATTTCATTCTCCCAAAAGCCAGCTGCAGACACCATCAACAAGTGCTGGTTCAAATACAGAAAAAAAGCATACAGGGATCACTATGTTCTGAAAGGCCTCTCCCTAAATGGGACCTTGTTCTTTGCTAGGGATTTCTTTCCTTTTTTGAGATGGAGTCTTGCTCTGTGGCCCAGGCTGGAATGCAGTGGCACAATATCCGCTCACTGCAAACTCTGTCTCCCAGGTTCAAGCGATTCACCTGCCTCAGTCTCCTGAGTAGCTGGGATTACAGGTGCCCGTCACCATGCCTGGCTAATTTTTGTATTTTTAGTAGAGATGAGGTTTCACCATGTTGGCCAGGCTGGTCTCAGACTCCTGACCTCATGATCCACCCGCCTTGACCTCCCAAAGTGCTAGGATTACAGGCGTGAGCCACTGCGCCCAGACAGGATTTATTTGAAGATGCTGATTATGTCTCAGCCAGGCCAGGGGAACTCAGGTAGGCCATATATATGTGGAGTGGCTTTTAAATATCAGGACTAGAGAGACATAGAGGATGAGGATGTGACTGGGATCCTAATGGGGAAGGAGCTGGTAGCTGCAGTCAGAAAAAAAAGCAGGACCTCAAAGAGAGAGAAGTAGGGCACCTTCTGAACACTTAATTACATTTAATTTCTCCTAGCAGAAAAGCCAAGAAATGTCCAGACCTGGCTGTCATCTTCAGCCTCCAACCTCCCCACTGTTTCTCTCTAGAAGGAGTTCTCCACTTAGAACCCACGAACTCTCCAAAAGATCTGAGGATAGAATCCAGGGAGTCCATGAACTTGGATGGAGAAAATGTTGAATTTTTATTTTCACTAAATTCTTGTGGGAATTTAACATTTCTTTTAATTATTAATGAAGGCAACAAATTATAAAAGTATTATTAGCAGTACTGTGACTTTGCCATGCATATTTTCATATCAGTACTGTCAGTGTGCTTTTTTAAATGTATTAATAAAGGAGCACACATAAACGATATCACTGGTTTCCAAATAATTTCATGACTGCATTTTAACATAAATAGTTTCCTTTGTAATCCTGTGTATTTTATTGTGTGCATTTAAAAACATTGTTCTGAAAACAGATTGATATGCTGTATCAGACTTTTAAAGTGGTTCATGGCACAAAGAAACTTAATAACCCTTGTGTATTGTAACTTCAAACAAAAGAAAACAAAGCAAAAATCAGTTTTGTTTAGTTTATCCACCAACTTGTGCTGTGTAGGTTTTGTGGTGGTATTTTCATTTGTTTCAACTAAACTAGAAAAATAACATGCTCCTGTTTATTATGTACTTCTGTATATTCTTATTGTGTATTCTATATTATTTTCCTCCTCAGCTGGTAAACACACACACACACACACACACACACACACACACATCTTTCTTTTTGAAAAGAATTCTCAGTGTTTTAAAGTATCACAGTTAGGACACAAGGGAAGAGATGTTCTGAATATTTTAGGACTTCTCAACATGAACTTAAGCCATAAATATCCATTAATGCAGAATCCAGGCAACTGGACCTTTTGACCTCACTAAACCCCTTCCAGAGCAAGACGCTTTTATTCTTCTTCAAGCCTCAGATGGCAGATCAGGGGTAAAATAGCCCTTATTTCCAATTATGTGCTTCCACAGTCATTGTCTACAAGAGGAATAAGCAGTAATGAAAAGGATGTGATGCTACCTCATAACCAAACTGGATTTTTTTTCCTCCACTTTTGATTTATATTCAGCATTGGGCAGTCTGCAGAACTTCTTATTAGGGAAACAAAAAAGATGAGGGAATAAGAACAAGTGCTATCTTTCTCTTTTTTACAAATTTGGTAAGAGATGAAAAGCCAGGCAACAAAGGCTTTTACTCAAGCAACCACTTTCAGACTTGGGGTCAGAAGCTGAAAAAGAACATGTGCAGAGGTCAAAGAGATGGATTCAAGTGCCTACTCTGCTACTTACTAATTGTGAGATTAAAGACATGTTATTTAATCACTTGGATTCTTTTTTTTTTTTTTGTGAGATGGAGTCTCGCTCTGTCACCAGGCTGGAGTGCAGTGGCGCGATCTCAGCTCACTGCAACCTCTGACTCCCGGGTTCAAGCAATTCTCCTGCCTCAGCCTCCTGAGTAGCTGGGACTACAGGTAGATGCCACCACACCTGGTTAATTTCTTTTGCATTTTAATAGAGATGGGGTTTCACTGTGTTGCCCAGGCTGGTCTTGATCTCCTGAGCTCAGGCAATCCGCCTGCCTTGGCCTCCCAAATTGTTAGGATTATAGGCATTGAGCCACTGCACCCGGCCTCGGATTCTTACAAGGTATGAATGTGCTTATTCTGTCTATCTTCAAGAATTGCTGCAAATGAAGTGTATTTCCCAAAAGACCACAGGGCTTCATTAGCAGACCTTAGTTTGCAAGATGGGAAAGAGGTTCAGATAGACGTTTGAGTCTGAGCACCAAAGGGTAGGTATAACTGAAGGAATGGGACATGGAGAAGAGAGACTGGAATCTTATCTCCCCATCCTGTTCCCTACCATGAAAACAAATGCCTGAGCTCTCTTGGGAAGAGTTACTACAGGCATTGCTGAAAGGGCTCTTTTCTTTGAAAGCTCTCTGAGACACAGGACACAGGCATCATGATGTCCAGGTGAAAAAGTATGACACAGTGGGATAGATGAGCTGTGTCCTTATTTTTTCTGAGAAAACAGCCTGGCTGTAGAGAAGGCAGTCTGAAAGAATGAAAAGGGATTCTGAAGCACTACTCTGGTTTCTCTGAGAACTGTCAGGATGTGGTGTCCAGAGAACCTGCATCTCAGGAAGCACTAGAGCCACGGTAGCTGGAAGCACAAATCACTGCTCTCCTCTGACTTCATGGACACTGAACACCAGGAAAAATAACGGGATCCTGTAATACCAGGTTTTGGCACCATTGCAAACAAGATACCTCTGGGTATTTCCAGAGATGACTGGTATAGAGAAAGAAGGGGAATCTTGATGTACTCGATTATATAGGTAGGGGCAATGAAAAGTAGAATTAGAGTTATTTGTTTCTACCGGCAGGCAGGAGGGTGGCTGGGAAGTTTGGATTAGATGAAGACAAATTAGAGGTAGCAGACTGGGAGCCATCTTTGTAAGCTATAAAGCCTTACAAAAATGTAGACTTTGGGTGTGACTTTTTTTTCAGCAAATTTCCTGGCACACCCTATGGACAGTAATGAATGTCTCTTGGTTGTATGGAGGAATAAACAACAAAAGGGCTAATTTTAGGATTGATCCAAGTAATTTACATAGAATATTCATTTCAGCTAACTCCTCTAACATAAAGAATGTTTTCCACATGTGAGCACCCACAAAATGAGTTTTCGTGTACATCTTGTAAACCTGGGGAAAGGAACCAACAAGGGAGAGCAAAAAAGAGTAAAAATTGGAAACACTGGCCTGACCAGCCAGCTAATTTTCTCCTGCGTAGAAATAATACCCACAGGTCCTGTCTCTCACTGCTTTTCATGTTCCGCTTTCAATAATTTAGGATTCCTATTGAAGACCCTTCACTGAATTCACTCATATATTTTCTAGTTCTCTCTATATTGAGAATACAGAAAGACAAAAATAAATGTGGCTTTATGCACTTTTCATTTTTCTGTTTGATTCTTTTTAAAAAAAGATGGGCAAACACTCAATAATTGCTATATGATTTACTGGTTGAGTATGACATGTATCGTCAACAAAATATCAAGTGGATTTTATGAACTTTCCCAAGTCAATTTGGTTATATGTAACTCTTGATTCTTTTAGGGAACGCTAAGATTTTGAAGTAGGTGATGGTTACTTACCTATCTATTATACAATCTTACTACCACTTTGCAATAAATTAAAATGTCTATCTATTATACAATCTTACTACCACTTTGCAATAAATTAAAACGTCAGACCAAATTCTCCCCATCACACAAACATATATAAAGAAAATATCCTGGCTGGGCCTGGTGGCTCACGCCTGTAATCCCGGCACTTTGGGAGGCCAAGGAGGGTAGATCACGAGGACGGGAGATTGAGACCATCCTGACTAACATGGTGAAACCCCATCTCTACTAAAAATACAAAAAAGTAGCTGAGCGTGGTAGCACATGCCTGTAGTTCCAGCTACTCAGGAGGCTGAGGCAGGAGAATCACTTGAACCCGGGAGGTGGAGGTTGCAGTGAACTGAGATCCCACCACTGCACTCCAGCCTGGGTGACAGAGTGAGACTCCATCTCCAAAAAAAAAAAAGAGACAGACAGAAAGAAAGAAAAAGAAAGAAAGAAAGAAAGAAAGAGAAAGAATTAGTAAAGAGACACAGATCATGCAATCATTTACAAAATCTCTGATAGTTTTGGGTGATGCAACCACACTAGTATAAAAAAATTTATTCAAGGTAGTCACAATAATTTTCCAAGGGTAAGATTTTCTGATTCTTATAGTTGTTATTAGCCAAACAGAAATCCCACAATGTGGCTAGATATAGGATCACTCTAGGAACAAGTTTCAGGAGCTTCCTAATAATGGTGCAGGTGATAGACGACATCCCAACACTCCATTTATACAAGAATGGAGTGTATCTTTGAAACATTTTAGCCAATTCACATGTCGTATATAAACATTAAATATGGAAATGTATGCACATGTATACAAACATGTGTACATAAATGTATCTATGCACACACACATTATAATAACATTGTCCAGGTCAGGGATCAACAGACATTTTTTTGTAAAGGGCCAGATAATAAACATGTTAGGCCTTTCAGGACATATAGTTTCTGCTGCAAAGTCCATGTAGCAATGTCTGTGCTGCAACAACTCAGCCATGCCATTGTCGTATAATGACAGCCACAGACAACAAGTAAAGGAATGAAACACAACTGTGTTCTGGTGAAAACTTCACTGGTGGACAACGAAATTTGAGTTTTATATAATTTTCTCATGTCACAAAATATTTATTTTGACCTTTCCAGCATTTAAAATGTAGAATGTGAATAGATTAAATTATTTTTGAGAACATTTGCATCACTCTCAACAACAGTGTTTACCTTTAACTGTGTGCTGCATATATTTAGGTGTAGCCAATTGTTAATGCTGTTCTTCTGTGGAAAAAAGTCATTCATGAGAATGTCTCATTTCTCTGTGATTTTCTGAGGTGTGGCAACGTATCCTTTGCAGTTCCTCATTCCATATCGATTTACAGACTCAGACTACGATCTAAGACAGGCACCTACTCATAGTCTCTTTTGGACTTTAACTTGCTGGAGGTTTCCCTGTTGTGAATTAAAAGGGACTGAGATGAATAGGTTGATGAGATGAGAAAAGCACTTTTCTACTCCTGGATTAGGTTGACACCCAGAGTGGTACTTTTACCCACATACCCCCACCAAACCACACATACAGACACAGGCACACACTATACCCATATCTTTTGATAGAGAAAGAAAAAAGAATTTTATTTACTAGAGAATTTAATTCACATCATGAAGATGAAATCTCTCTGAGATTTAAGTTCATAATCCTTCTCCTTTCAAGCTTTAAATTCTACTGAAATTCTCAACATGCTTTCAAAAAGATGATTTCCCATAGCCATTATATATTCATAAAATTCACAATTACGTATATGCATGCATAAGTTAGTATTTAATAAAGAAAAAGTGTAAAAACTGTTCTTACCTCACAGTCATGGACCATCCCAAAACATGTGATGGGCAGTATTTGGCCTGCAAGGTATGGTTTGTCAACTCCTCATCTGGACTGTACTACTTTATTGTTTTTTGTTTTTGAGATGATGTCTCGCTCTGCCACCCAGGCTGGAGTGCAATGGCGTGATCTTGGCTCACTACAACTTCTGCCTCCCAGGTTCAAGTGATTCTCCTGCCTCAGCCTCCTGAGCAACTGGAATTACAGGCGCATGCCACCACACCTGGTACATTTTTTGTATTTTCAGTAGAGACGGGGTTTCACTGTGGTAACCAGGATGGTCTTGATCTCCTGACTGTACTACTTTACAGCCAATTTCTGAAACAATAATTTCAGAAATAAACAATTTCTGTGATCAGAAAAGTGAAAAGACAATAATTACAGAATACCTGTTTGCTCGTGTTATCTGATTTACTCATTATAAAAACTCTTGCTAAGTACCGTATCATTTTTACCTATCTACACAAGTGGAAAGGAGAGCTTAGCCATGTTGTAAATACAGAGTAGAGAGTCAAGTGCCGACCTGACTTTAAAGTTCACGGCTCTCCTTTCAAAGTCATGCTTGTGGATTTTTCCTTAGAAGGGAACAATGATCCTTTTAAAGTGGAGAGGTTCTGAGCTTCTTTCTTTGCAGTGACTCTGCTGCTGAATTCCATTGCATGACATGTGACTGGCCCCTTTGAGCACAGCGAATACAATGGGGATGGAGCTCCTTGGCATTGTGCACAGAGTCTGACCTGTTTTCCTTTGTTGTTGTAGTTTTGACTTTTTTTTTTTTTTTAATTTAGGAGGTTTTTGATGAGAAAACACTAAAAGGCTTTAAACCCTGGATTGATATAATCAAATTTGTGTTTTACAAATGTAGTGTTGAGATCTGAGGCTACATTTCAGAACAAGAGGTCAGCACCAAATGAATCATTTATATGACCAGCTTATATAATAAAAGCAAAGATACAAGAGTAAAAGCCTATACTTATTTGAAATGGTAAAAGTATATTCTAAGTTTTAAAAATTAGGTATATGTATTTTATGCACAAGAGGACCTGACCAAAAAAATAAGAAGCACATACAAAATAGAACCGTGCTTTATCTTACATTTAACCTGAATGTTACATAAACTACATGTTAATTAAACAATTGATATTACTTTGCTTTACTTCTTAGATTTTTTGAAATATAGTAATTTTGATTTTTCATTTGAAGGACAATTGTATAATACTTAAGAATCCTCATAATTTTGACTCAAAAATATCACGTGTAGGTACTATTTTTCTTAAGCAAAGTAATATATGTTCTGGTATATAAATTGGCAAATTTTGTATAAAAGTAAATCACTGGAAACAATCTAAATCTCTATCAATATAGGATTAGGTTAACGGATAATAATATATCCATACAATAGAAAAGTATGCAGTTTTTAAGAAGATAATTCAGTATATATTGCTTTTTAAATATCTCTAAGATATATTGTTTCACCTAAAAAATAGCTACATGTCAGTGCATATCATTTATAGAAAATGTGTATCTATCATTACCATTCTGTTTCTGTTTCCGTGTGTGTTTTGTCTGTGTGTGTTAAATGATACATGATTTCTAGGCAGTGGAATATAAAGAGGAAAAAACAAAACAAAACAAAATAAAAGCTAGTTACCTCAAAGGAGGAAAAGATGTTTGCAGGAGACCAGGAAAAAGGCCAGGAAGGTTTTTTTTTTTTTTTAACTTTATAACCTTTCATACTTTTTGAATTTTTTATCGGAAACCTGTATTACATATTTTTTAAAAAGCTTTAAATAAAGCTCTAAGAAGTCTAACAGAGTGGATTTCTTTTATTTCATTTCAGTAAATATCCATTTAGCAAGTCGACACAGCCAACATTGCTACATCAAATTCGGTATTTTTCTTAGAGTAACAAGGGCTGAATGGATGCTTATTGTTGTAGACGATGCTTATTGTTGTAGACAATGATGCTTCCGGGACGGTTTCTTCCTCATCTTTAAAGAACAGAGTTGGGCCCAGTGGCTCACACCTGTAATCCCAGCACTTCGGGAAGCAGAGGCAGGCGGATCACGAAGTCAGGAGATCGATATCATCCTGGCTAACACGATGAAACCCCGTCTCTACTAAAAATACAAAAAATTAGCCAGGTGTGGTGGCAGGTGCTTGTATGTAGTCCTAGCTACTTGGGAGGCTGAGGCAGGAGAATGGCGTGAACCGGGTGGGAAGAGTTTGCAGTGACCCGAGATCATGCCACTGCACTCCAGCTTGGGCAACAGAGTGAGACTCCGTCTCAAACAAACAAACAAACAAACAAACAAACAAACAAAAATTAAATGAATAAAGAACAGAGTTGGTCTTACCCCACATCTTTTGTAACGTTCTCAGTTGACACCAAGAGAGTCCCATGTCTCCATTGAGAACAGTGAAGTATTAGTAATCACTCATGGGTATTATACACCATACTCTGTTCTAAGGGCTGCACATGCAAAGACTCAGTCCATCCTCTAAACAACCTTCTGCCAAATGCTGATTTACAGTTAGGGAAACTGAGTCACAGAACGCTTATGCCACATAGCTGCTAAGCACAGGGCCTGGTTTTAACCCCAGCAGTCTGGCCCCATCATGCTCTGCTATGGGCTTCTACACCACTGGGGTTAAGGGGCTATCCCGGCCAAGGCCCCCGAGTCCCTGCTCGACCATGACCATCTCCAGAATTCTTCACTTCCTGCGTTGAGTTTCACCAAGGGAGAGGTCCAAGCCACTTAGATTGGCACACAGGTTTCTCATGACCTGATGTCTTCACCTCACAGGCTTTTGCCGTCCTTTCTTCAACCACTTCTCTCACCCCGTGGTTAGGTGCACTGAGCAGTACCCAGTTCCCTTAGTATCCATGCTGTCTTTTCTCCCTGAATTCATGTGTGAGGAATATCACACTTCTGTATGCCTGGCTGGCTACTGCTCACCCTTACAAACCCAAGTCAGAGTTTTTATTCCCCTACACCCTCTCCTTTTCTCCCCTTCAACCACACACACGCACCAGCCTGGATTGTTCATCCACATGTTCTATCAAAGTGTTTGTCAGAATGTGTTCTAGCTACCTATTAGCATGTCCGATTTCCTCAAGGCTGGGTACTCATTGTTGGCAGCTACTTTATGTCCCCAGCTTCTTGTTCAGTGTGTGGGTACATCATAGGAGTTCCATAAAAGTCTTGTAAATAAACAAATGAAAACTCTAAGGAAGAATTGCATCTGCCTGGCGATGCTCTGCTGCATGGCTAATTTTCCAAGGGCACTCTGAGAATAGGCAGTGATTGCCACTCCTTCTAAGTTGATTTAAATGGTATAAACAATAGATACAAAGGGTTTTGTCAGTCAATAAAAAGCACTTTGTAAAATTTTGCTTGGGCACTTAACAATTCAATGATTTTAACTTTCCACTGTCTCCTACCTCCTCCATAAAATATTTTTAGAAATAATTTAGACTGTAATGACGACTCTTGCCAACCTTGTAGAAGTCTATTCCATTCTCTCGGTACATGACAAAGGTCAACCGTGGATCACGTACATTTCTGCTTTATTTTGAACTATTTCTTACGTGTTATTCTTGACTCTTAAACGACCTCCAATGTGTATGCATAGTAGGTGTTTGTAGACATAACCTTCCAAGTCATTCAGCCTCTAATGTCTTAGATTTCTCATCCATTGAGTTAGAATTACTATGGCTCTTTAATTTCTTCTAGAATAATTCCTAGTAAAAAAGATTCAATCTTTCTTAATGAGATTTACCCATGTAAACTTTTTGTCTAAGATATTTACTTATAAGAATTCATTTTATTTTCAACAAACTCATAATGTATTAGTATCCTTTGGGAAACTGACGAATAAGTTAAAAAGAAAAACAAAACAAAACAAAACAAAACTAGTGCAAAGTCACATAGTTAGGAAGAGGAAGAGCCAGGATTCAAACCTGGGGATTTAAACACCGGAGACCACATTTATAAGAGACCGGAGACTACTCTGTCACTCGTATATGGTTGTATTATACTTTAAAGGGTGAAAATAATCTTGCACAAAAGTAACAAGAGGATACATTCTGTAAGAGACACGAGTACTTTGTTTTCACCCACAGCATTACCTCTCAGGGGGTTTGTGACCCTTCACAGTGTACTGCATTTCTCTTGGTATCTTTTCATGTGTTTTTGAGCCCTAACATTTTGCTATTTCATGCCTAACACTGTTTCTTCAGGATATAACCACCCCAGAATGAAGAGGGAGTATGCTGTATTTTATAACGTGAACCCAACTGATATTGAAAGAATACCTACAGTCATGTCTGGGAATCCTCAGTCTATCTCACAAGTTCCATCTGACACTTGTCACTCTCTACTGTCCCCTGTGAGAAGGACTCTGCCACTGAGATGGCTTCCTGGGGTTGTCTCATCATCCTACCTTTTCTGCCAGTATGAAGGCTCATACCAAGGAGGCTCCTGCCACGTGGACCCAGAGCTGCCCATGCCCCTACCCCCATGGTCCTCACACATACTTGCTGCTGCCTCCAGAGCCACACGTCGTTAACGCACTGTGGATGAAGAAATGGTCACATGTAGTGGTTTCCGATGCCTCAAAGCCAAAGCTCCTTGACTAATGGAAATGAGGCCTTTCCATCTGTGCTTCATTCCATCAAATAGGCATCAAAGCTATGGTATCCTGTGCACTCAGTTCTCACATAGAGTTAATTAGCCCTTTCCATTTCTTACTTGCAGCAGCTGTCTTTTCTTTCTTTTTTTTTTTTTTTTTTTGAGACGGAGTCTCACTCTGTCGCCCAGGCTGGAGTGCAGTGCAGTGGCCGGATCTCAGCTCACTGTAAGCTCCGCCTCCCGGGTTCACACCATTCTCCTGCCTCAGCCTCCCGAGTAGCTGGGACTACAGGCGCCCATCACCTCGCCCGGCTATTTTTTTGTATTTTTAGTAGACACGGGGTTTCACCCTCGATCTCCTGACCTCGTGATCCACCTGCCTCGGCCTCCCATGGTCAGGTGCGGTGGCTCACGCCTGTAATCCCTGCAGCTGTGTTTCTAAGTTTATAAAAGTTAAACCAGTGAACTAATCTGAGTAGCAGATATTCTGTTTTGCTAGGACTCCTTTGTTCCCCTCTGACATCTGAGGCATTTTCACTGGGTCAAAGTTATGTACCTGAAGTTTATTTCTTTTTGATGATTTTTTTCCTCTATAAGCCCATTAGCAAACATAGGGTATCTGATGTAGACACAACTTGGATTCAAACTGGGTCCTCCCTCACAGACTAACTATAGATATCATGGAAAATGCCCAGAAGTGGATGCCACAGTACTGTCCTCATTAATGGCAAGTAGTAAGATGTGTGTGTGTGTGTGTGTGTTTAAAACTATGTAAAGAAGGGGCTAACACGGTGAAACCCCGTCTCTACTAAAAATACCAAAAAAATTAGCCGGGCAGGGTGGTGGGTGACTGTAGTCTCAGCTACTCCAGAGGCTGAGGCAGGAGAAGGGTGTAAACCCTGGAGGCGCAGCTTTCAGTGAGCCGGGATTATGCCACTGCACTCCAGCCTGGGCGACAGAGCGAGACTCTGTCTCAAAAAAAATAAAAATAAAAATAAAAACATTATACATATATATATATATATGAAAGGACAATAGTCACTTATATGTGATATGATGATAAAGTGAGCACAAACCAGGAAGCATAAGACATGACCAACTTTAAAATATGGCGTACCTGTATTTTGTATTTTGTCATTTCTAAATTCATGGAAATTGAACCTGAGAAAGTGTCCTCTTTTGAGGAAGACAACTAAAAATGAAGACTACTTCATATTTGAATCAGGCGGTTTGTGTGTGGGCTTCCCCATCACCCAGTAGAAACGCATTCCAGCCACCATGAAAATGAGTGCAGAGAACTGATCATGGAAGACAAATTCCTAGCACACACAGCCTGCTGAGAAATGAGCTTCTGGCATACTTGCAGGCACCTTGCCAGGTGGTGTGTACTCCGGCAGGCAGGGAGCTTACAACACACCTGGATGGTGCAGACCAGCGCCACTCTGCTTGGACGCTGGGCCAGGTGCATTTGCCACCGTCCCAGGAGGTGTCTGGTTCCAGCAGGGGCACAACTTCTCCTTTCACTTCAGAGCAAAAGCTGCCACATAATTTTTTCAGGATGGGCCCAGATTCTTAATTGGACAGGTGTGCGAGAAAACTCTGGCTGTGAGCACAGCGTGTTCTACCATCGAACTTTTCTGTCGACATCCTTTCAGCACTTCCTGTCAGGCTAGCCTTAACTCTGTCAGGTCAGACTCCGGCAGGCGGTGGGGCTAGCCAAGAATGACAGGAACATGAAGTTGTGAAAAATCAAACACTAACCCACAGGACTGATTTTCCCCCCACTTTTTCTCAAGTTCCCAAAGGCCAAAGGGAAAAAGGAAGCTCTCATCTTTTCTTTCTCTAGGATCTGCTGTACTGATTCACCATCTGTTGACTTTGATTGGTTTAACTCTTTCCGTGGTGCCATCTTTGTCACCTTGAGTGTGTGTGTGGGGTGGAGTAGGAGAGTAGAGGGAGCAGAAAGGAGGGAGGAGGAAGGAAGAGGCAGAGACAGTAGATATTTTTCAATTTCTGGGAAGGTAGAGTCATTGGGAGATTGAGATGAGATTGAAATAATTTTTGCAGAGATTAAAAGTCAAAGGTGACAGATAAGGAAGGGGGGCAAAGAAAAGGAAAGTAAATGAGTGTTTGTTAGCTTAGCATCATGTGCAAGGGTCTGTGCTAAGTTCTCATAAATATCAACACCGTTCCTTCTTCATTCTCATTTCAAGGGGAAAAAACTTCTTCAGATACAATATCCTATACCATTCCTTCTCATACAATTTAGTTTACTAAGGAACTGGTCATCTGGGTTTCATTTTTGCCTCTAGCATTGACATTTATTATATGACTTTGAACATTTCCCATTGCTTTCATATACCTAATTTTCCCTAATGGGAAAAATAGATTAGGAATACTATACTAGCCTTCCCCTGAGAATATACATAAGAAATAATGCCTATAAGAAATATCAATGGAGTGGGGTCTAGCTATCTACAGAATGTTATTATTGATGCTGTTTTGGAATGCACTCATGATTATACAGACTGGGAACCAGGCCAAATGGAAACTACACCACCTTTTCTCCAAACAATTAAGTAGTTGCCATTTATCACTCCCTAGAAATAAGGTCTCCCTCACTGTATGCTGGGTGTGCAACTTAGTCAGGGGGGTTCCCAGGTAATTACTACAATCAAATGTTCATGAGCTTAACATGCCCCTAAGAATCATATGAACTCTCACTCGCCCAGCCAGGGCAACTGGCTAGCAGACAGCCCAGATGCCACTCCATGAGCCGGCCATGCTGAATCACCCGCTGAACCTCATGTATGCCACTGCTCCAGGAGTAATGGGTTACTCCAGAGCTGCAGAGAAAGGCTCGGCCTTCCAGGTTTCTGTTGGGTCTGCCAGCTGCAGACAGGTGTATCTCACCTTCCCCCTGAGGAGTAACCAGCTGTGGAGCAAGTTGGACTTAACTATGTGGCCTCCTATGGATTATATACAAAGCTCAAGCTCCCTGGGTAACTTGCAAATTTGGACTTGGCCCATGGAACAAGGCTTGCCGGGGTCATCTGCTCTGTACACATACCACAGGCTCCAGAATCTCATAATGTATCTGATGAAAAAGGTATCCCTTAAAATAGATCTGTTTTATAAATTTTTATTTCCATTTGTGGGAGATTTAAAAGTATTTTGTTGTGTGTGTATCTCCCTCCTGCACTTTCCTAAAATGAGGTAGCCCAAATAAAAAATTTTAAGACTACACAATTCCCCCAAAAGACATTTGAAGTGTCATTAATATTTAAATTTACTTGAAAGTGGGAAAGTACCAGGGAAAACCTAGAGGAGAAGCAGGAAAGAAAATGATTAGGGGAAAGAAGAAATCAAATTTTTACAGATAACTTTCTATGGAAAATATGGTTGCATAATAATAATGGTACAGTAATAATTTTAATCATCACTAACATTCAAGTTCTTATTCTGCTTACCACCTTACATGCACGATTTCATGTAATCCTCAAACAACTCTGTACAATAGCTATTATCTCCATTTTAGAACCGGTACTAATGGCTGGAGAGAGTTAGAATTACAGAGAAAACATTTCTCTCCACACTTAGAATTTTTTTCTACTTCCTGTTTTATCATTTTCTAATAATATAGTCTCTAGAATTGGAACTTTTCAAGCAGGGCTCTGGGCTAGAATATGAGCTAAAGATAGTAGAAACAAGAAAAAAGACATTGATTGAAAGACAGGGATGAAGCAAGGACGTCTGTGTTCAAATGCCGGAAAGGACTCTCTAGAGTTTTGCCCTCAAGGCACCTGCTTCTAGGAAGATTCTTGTCTCACTCATTTCAGAAAAATGACATTGCCATTGCTTTTCAAGAAAACAAAACACATCTATGGTGATATGCCTAATATGGCTCTCTGTCCAAATGTTTACCTTCCTCACTTCTCTAATGCTCCTGTAATTATTCCATTTTTTTTGGGGGGGGATGGTGATTTTGGTGATAGGCTTTAAAAAATTAGGGTTCACAGGTACTAGGGCTGTAGGGCTGATATTGGCATATTACCAACCTGTGATATGAAATGACTCTTAGTATTTCTCATTTGATACAAAAATTCTGAAGGAAATGTAGACATCTTTCACTTATCCCACAGGATATTTGCACTAAAGGCTCTACAAATTAAAATTGTCCAGTAAAACAATCATCAGCTTTATGTTCTAACATTTTTTTCTTCCTCCTATTTCTTGAATTTCTCAGAAAATCTTCTCTAACCCTCACAGTTGGTGTGATTAACTTATTATTTTTCTAAAACACTTGAGTTTCATAGCGTATTTAATGGTCATTGTTAACAGTGTTTATATAACTATTTGTTTAGTTTTTTTTACAGTAGACTGTGAGCTCCATTAAAATGGGAAGTGCATCTGTCTTGTTCAGTGTTTTATCTCAAGAATCTATGCAAGACCCATGTCTGCAATGAATGAATGTATACATTTTTCTTATTTAATAGCTTTATTGTTAACATAGCCATTTAATATACACCACTCCCTCCTCAGTATACATGAATATATCATCAGTCACAAAGGTTAATGTTTAAAATCTATACTCTCCATCTTCTCATGACATCAGCCTTTGTTATGTGTAATACTTTTTGCACTTGGAGTATTAGTACAAACTTTATCTAATTCTCCATTTTTCAGCTTCCTCAAATTTAACTCAATTCTGAACAAGTTACAACACATGATACTCAGCTGCTTTAACTTCTTAACACTGCCCTATTGAATTCTATCAAAATCAGGTTTCTGTTTTTGAGCAGAACAAGTAAATCAAGGAAGACTTGAAGGTGGCTATGAATTTTTTTTAGTTGAGTCAAACTAATTGACGAAGGTCATATTTTTCTAAATTACAGATTCTGGCTCTTTTTCACAGCTGCCTAAACTTGTTTTAGTACTTCCATTCTTTTTCTTGGATAATATTTCTTCATGTATCTTAAGGATCTTAATCTCATTCATTTTGTTTAATTATCTCTTTTTTGGGGGTCATGAAGAATCTTATTTACTGCATCTTGTAGACTATCTTTCATGCTTTGTAAAAATTTTTAATTTTGGAGTAGAATAGACACAGAGAAAAACTGAGAACATAACACAGAGTTTCCATGTACCTTGTACCAATTTCACCTAATATTAACATCTTACATTTGTATAGTACCTTTTTCACAATTACTGAACAAAAGAGTGATACATTATTATGAACTAAAATCTGTACTTTATGCAAATGTCCCTAGTTTTTAGCTAATGTCCTTTTTCTGTTCCAGAATATCATCCACAATACAAGTCTAGTCTAGCTACCACATCTCCTCAGGCTCCTCCTGACAGATAGTTTTGCAAAACCTTTTATTTTTGATGACCCTGACAGTTTTGAGGCAACCTGGTCATGTATTTTTTAGAATGTCCATCAATTGGGATCTGTCTGGTATTTCTCCAATGATTAGACTAAAGTTCTGGTTTTGGGAAAGGGAAACTACAGAGATCTCACCACATCATTTCAAGGGCATATACTATCAACATGCATTACACTGTGATGTTAACCTTTATCACCTGGCTGAGGTAGTGTTTGCCATGTTACCTACTATAAAGTTACTCCCCAATTCCTTTCAACTGTACTCCTAGGAAAAATGTCACTATGCACAGGCCCCTATTAAGGGGTGGAAAGTTATGTTCTACTTCTGTGAGGAGAGAGTATTTACATGCATTATCTGGAATTCTTTTGTGTGGGAGAATTGTTGTCTCTCCCTATTCTGTTACTGTTTACTTTGGTTTATAATTCAATACAATTTTATTTATTTTGCTACTCAAATCATTTCATGTTTGGTCTTTGAAGCTCTGTCATTAGCTCCTGTGTCTCTATATTAGTCCGTTCTCATGCTGCTATAAAGAACTTCTACAGAGTAATTTATAAAGAAAACATGTTTAATTGACTTACAGTTGTACAGGGCTGGGGAAGCCTCAGGAAACTTACAATCATGATGAAAGGGGAAGCAAACATGTCCTTATTCACATGGCAGTGGGAAGGAGAAGAATGAGAACCAAGCAAAGGGGGAAGCCTCTTATAAAACCATAAGATCTTGTGAGAACTTATGGTTATGAGAATAGCATGGGGGAAACCTATCCCATCATTCAACTACCTCCCACTGGGTCCCTCTCATGACATGTGGGGATTATGGGAACTACAATTCAAGATGAGATTTGGGTGGGGACAAGCCCAAACCATATTGGTCTCTTTGGCATATTGTCATCAGTGTGGTTTTTTGTTGCTGTTGTTGTTTGTTCATTTTATTTGTTTGTTTGTTTTAGCAATTTTTATTTTTATTTTCTGGCATTACAAGATGCTCCAGGCTCATATTGTACAATTTCTTCCCCATTTCTAGAATCACTCATTATTCCAAGAAGTTCTGTTTTATTTCTTTGAAAATTGTATTAGAAGTCAAAGCCTCGACACTAAGTCTACTTGTTTCTAGATCTTTTCATGTGGTGTGTCACTGTTTTTAGGCTCCTTAGATGATACAGTAAGGTATATATTAATCCTTGTATTTATACTAACTCTTATGTATATACATACACATATTTCCGTATTTAACTATATTAAGTGTATTTATATATACCCATTATCACATAGGTCATCCTGGCATCTTACTTTTGTTATTTGTAACATCTTTCTCAATAGTGAGAAACTTCATTTCTATCCTCCACATCTATTTACTTAATTGTTCAATTTCAGTATGATGTATAGTCTTTTCAGAACTGTTAACCCATACTACTGAAAGAAATAACTTTGTGAGAGTATAGTTTTTATGTACATTTCCTTTGTCCTTTAGTCTAAAAGACTCCTCTCAATACCAAAGTTACTTAGGTCAGAACCTTTTTCACCCACCCACTTCAATTAGGTTGTAATGCACTTAGATAATTTGACACATTAACATTCCATCCTGGAGCCCCTCAGACCTTTGAATTATAGTTTAACCTTTGCATGTATGAACAATAAGATTCATTCTCTGTGCTATAAAGTTCTATGGGTTTTGGTAAATTGATATTTTCTTGTACCCACTATTAAAGTATCATGCAGAATAATTTCACTACCGTAAAAAAAATCCCTGATAAACTTACGGTTGCCAGTTCTACATGTAAGGAATTTGGAAGTTGCCACCCCATCTTAACAATACGTAAAAAGCCTAACAGTCTGAAAAATAAAAAATAAAAAACTCTTTGTCTGTAAAAGAGGTAGGGGCATAGGGCAAACCCTGCCCTCAAGATGTAAGAGAGAGACAGATGGGTATAAGAAGTCACCCCTTACCAGAGCAGAGACTCACAAGTAGAAATTGCTTTGGGAACCAGTGCCAGGGTTGGAAAAACTGAACTGTAAATTAAAAATTGCTAGTCTCAGTATGGACAATTCTGTGTCAAAAATGATAAAGGAACCCATTTTGGAGGGATGTTTTAATTTAAGATCTTTAAGGACAGAGAGCACCTTTCCAATGATTAGGAGAGACACAAGATGGAAATGAAATTTTATTACTTACAGGTTCTGGAGGGGAGGGTTTATGGCATGTCCAGAGGCCACTGACATGCAGGTCAAGTCAAGCAGGGAGAGAAACAGGGAACCATGGGCTATTGCCTTTACTGGGCCTAGGACATTATTCAAATAGTATTCTCACAGGGAATTTTAATCGGTTTGTTTAAAGAAAGCAGGCATGAGTTCCAAGAGGTCACGCAGTGACTAAGAGCCAGCCACTGTGAAACTAAGAGCCAGTCACTTTGTGAGACTAATGAAAGGCTGTAAAGTTGGAATTATGAAAGGGGTTTGAATTCTGCTATAATGTAGGTGCAGTTAAACAATTACCAGCCTATTCCCTAGCTTGCTTTTCTATAATAGTTTACTGCTCAAGAGTCATGTAGCAGGTGGTCACAAGATTTGTAACTTCCCTAATTGCTCCTAGAAATAACATCACTATTGTAAAATCTAAGATTAGTCTTTGAGATATTTTTCAGACTTTTGCATTCTGGTGACTAACTCCACTCAGACTTGTGACTCACACCAAGGAACTGACTCAACTGGTCCTGTGACTCCCCCACCCCTTTCCCAGAAACTCGTTCAGCACATAAAGACAGTTTTTAACATCCCTATGATTTCATCCACAACTAATCATCAGCACCCATTCCCTAATTCCCTGCCTGTACAATTATCCTTAAAATTCCCAGCCTTTGAGTTATCCGGGAGGTGGATTCAAGAAAAATCTCCCATCCTTCCATTCAGCTTTCTTGAGATAATTAAACTCTTTCTCTGCTGCAATGTTTCTGTCTCAGTCAATTGGTTTCAACCCGTGCAGCAGGCAAGAAGAACCTGTTGGGTGGTTACAAAACTATAAACTACAGGACACTCTTTCTACTCCCACATCTTACCACCACATTACTAAATAACTATTTACGGCAATATCTTTTAACCAGTACATCATGTTCAGCTATCAAACAAAAACAAAACAAAATGAAAACTGCAAGGCATATCAAAAGGCAAACAAAACAAAACAAAACAAATTGCAGTTTTAAGAGAAAGAACAAGCATCATAATGAGACATGGCAAAGATGTTGAAATTATCAGAGAATTTATTTATTATTTTATCTTTTCATGTTTCTTTTTTGTTAAATTTTACTTTAAGTTCTGGGATCCATGTGCAGAATGTGCAGGCTTGTTATGTAGGTATACATGTGCCATGGTGATTTGTTGCACCTATTGACTGATGCTCTAAGTTTTCTCCTCTCATCCCCACACCCCAACAAGCCCCCATGTGTGTTGTTCCCCTCCCTGTCCATGTGTTGTCTTTAGTCCACTCCCATTTATGAGTGAAAGCATGTGGTGTTTGGTTTTCTGTTCCTCTGTTAGTTTACTGAGGATGATGGCTTTCAGCTTCATCCATATCCCTGCAAAGTACATGAACTCATTCCTTTTTATGGCTGCATAGTATTCCATGGTGAATATGTTCCACATTTTCTTTATCCAGTCTATCATTCATGGGCATTTGGGTTGGTTCCATGTCTTTGCTATTGTAAATAGCACTGCAATAAAAATACATGTGCACATATCTTTATAGTGGAATGATTTACATTTCTTTGTGTATATACTCAGTAATGGGATTGCTGGGTCAAATGCTTTTCTTGGTTCTAGATCCATGAGGAATCACCATATTGTCTTCCACAATGGTTGAACTAATTCACATTCCCGCCAACAATGCAAAAGTGTTCCTATTTCTCCATAGCCTCACCAGCATCTATTGTTTCTTGACTTTTTAATAATCACAATTCTGACTGGCATAAGATGAATTTCATTGTAGTTTTGATTTCCATTTATCTAATGATCAGTGACGCTGAGCTTTTGTTTATGTTTGTTGGCCACATAAATGTCTTCTTTTGAGAAATGTCTGTTTATATCCTTTGCCCACTTTTTGGTGTTTTTTTTTTTTTCTTGTAAATTTGTTTAAGTTTCTTGTAGATTCTGGATATTAGACCTTTTTCAGGTGGGTAGATTGCAAAAATTTTCTCTCATTTTGTAGGTTGCCTGTTCACTCTGATGATCGTTCCTTTTGCTGTACAGAAACTCTTCAGTTTAATTAGATACCATTTTTCAATTTTGGCTTTTGTTGCAATTGTTTTTGACATTTTTGTCATGAAGTCTTTGCCCATGCTTATGTCCTGAATGATATTGCCTAGGTTTTTTTCTAGGGTTTTTATGAATTTGGGGTTTACATTTAAGTCTTTAATCCATCTTGAATTAATTTTTGTATACGGTGTAAGGAAGTAGTCCACTTTCAGTTTTCTGCATATGGCTAAACAGTTTTCACAGCACCATTTACTCTATAGAAGATCCTTTCCCCATTGCTTGTTTTTGTGAGGTTTATCAAAAGATCAGATGGTTGTAGATGTGCGGTGTTATTTCTGAGGTCTCTGTTCTGCTCCATTGGTCTATATGTTTGTTATGGTACCAGTACCATGTTGTTTTGGTTACTGTAGCCTTGTAGTATAGTTTGAAGTGAGGTAGGATGATGCCTACAGCTTTGTTCTTTTTGCTTAGGTTATTCTTGGCTGTACAAGCTCTTCTTTGGTTTCATATAAAATTTAAAGTAGTTTTTTCTAATTCTGTGAATAATGTAAATAGTAGTTTGATGGGAATAACATTGAAGCTATAAATTACTTTGGGCAGTATGGACATTTTCACAATACTGAAGTTTCCTACCCATGAGGATGGAATGTTTTTCCATTTGTTTGTGTCCTCTCTTATTTACTTGAGCAGTGGTTTATAGTTCTTCCTGAAGAGGTCCTTCACATCCCTTCTCAGATGTATTTCTAGGTATTTTATTCTTGTTGTAGCAATCATGAATGGGAGTTCATTCATGATTTGGCTGTCTGCTCATTTATTGTTGGTGTAAAGGAATGCTACTGATTTTCACACATTGATTTTGTATCCTGAGACTTTGTTGAAGTTACTTATCAGCTTAAGGAGGTTTTGGGCTGAGATGATGGAGTTTTCCAAATATAGAATCATGTTGTCTGCAAACAGAGACAAGTTGACTTCCTCTCTTCCTATTTGAATACGTTTTATTTCTTTCTTATGCCTGATTGACCTGGCCAGAACTTCCAATACCATGTTGAATACGAGTGGCAAGAGAAGGCATCCTTGTCTTGTACCAGTTTTCAAGGGGAATGCTTCCAGGTCTTGCCCATTCAATATGATATTGACTGTGGGATTGTCATAAATAACTCTTACTATTTTGAGATATGTTCCATCAATACATAGTTTATTATTTTTAATATAAAGGAATGTTGAATTTTATTGAATGCCTTTTCTGCATCTATTGAGATCATCATGTAGTTTTTGTCTTTGGTTCTGTTTATGTGATAAATTACATTTATTGATTTGCATATGTTGAAACAGCCTTGCATCCCAGGGATGAAACAAAGCTGACTTTATCATGGCGGATCAGTTTTTAATGTGCTGCTAGATTCAGTTTACCAGTATTTTATTGATGATTTTCACATTGATGTTCCTCAAAGACATTGGCCTGCAAGTTGTTTTGTAAATGTGAACAAACTAATCCTAACGCTTATATAGAGAAGAAAAAGACTAAGAGTAGCCAACATAATATTGAATAAGAAGGATACAGTTGTAAAACCAACACTTCATAACTCCAAAACTTACTATAAAACTGCAATAATCAACAGTGTGGTATTAGCAAAAATAACAGATGAATAGATCAATAGAGGTTATCAACAGATCCACATATATATAGTCAGCTGATCTTTGACAAAGTAAAGGAAATACAATGGAGCAAAGATAGGCTTTTCAACAAATGGTGTTGGAATAATTGAATGTCCACAAGCAAAAAAAGTGAATTTATACACAAAATTTTCAGCCCTCACAAAAATTAACTGAAATTGTATCATAGACCTAAGTGTAAAAGGCAAAAGTATAAAACTATTGAAGATAGTATAGGAGAAAATCTACAAGGCATTGAGTATGAAGATGAGTTTTTAGATACAACATCAAAGCCATGATTTACAAAAGACAGAGTTGATAAGCTGGACTTTGTTAAAATTTAAAACTTCTGCTATGCAAAAGACAATGCCAAGCAAATGAGAAGACGAGGCACAAGATGGGAGAAAATATTTCTAAAACATTCATCTGATAAAAGATACTGTTTTTAAATATGCAAAGAACTCTTAAAATAGCAATAAGAAAAGAAGCAATCCAATATTAAAAATTGGTAAAAGATCTTAACAGAAATTATTAAATAAAATATACAGATGAAAAATAAGCATCAGAAAGACACTCCAGATCATATGTCATCAGAGAAATGCTGATTACAACAAGAATAAGATACACCAGACACACATTAGAATGGCCAAAGTCCAGAGCACTAACACCACCAAATGCTGATGAGGATATGGAGCAGCAGGAACTCTCATTCATTGCTGGTGGAATTCAAAATGGTACTGCCTCTTTGGAAGACAGGCAGTTTCTTACAAAATTAAACATTTCCTTACCATACAATCCAGCAATCTCATTTCTTGGTATCTACTAAAAAAGGTTGAAAACTTATGCATACAACAAACTGCATATAGATATTTATAGCAACTTTATTTATAATTGCCAAAACTTGAAAGCAATCAAAATTCCCTTTATGAGAGGAACCACAACTCTCTGAAGGAAGTGCACTGACCTTTCAGGACCCAGGAGACACCTCAAATACCGTGCCGGTATCCACAGCTGAGAGACCCACAGACAGTTCACATCACAGTACTCTGTGCAGACAATCGCCAGTACCAGCCCAGAAGCTGGTAGACTTACCAGGTGGCTAGATTCGGAAGAGAGATATCAACTACTATAGCTCACCTCCCAGGAAGCCACATCTATGGAAAAGTGGGAGAGTGCTACATCAAGGGAACTCCCTGTGGGACAAAAGAATCAGAACAACACCCTTCAGTCCTAGCCCTTCCCTCTGACAAAGTCTACGCAAATGAGAAGAAGTCAGAAAACCAGCTTTGGTAATATGACAAAACAAGATTCTTTAATACCTCCAAAAAATCACACTAGCTCACTAGCAGTGGATCCAAACCAAGAAAAAATCCCTGATTTACCTCAAAAAGAATTCAGGTTACTTATTAAGCTAATCAGGGAGGCACCAGAGAAAGGCAAAGCCCAATGTAAGGAAATGAAAAAAAAAAAGATACAAGAAGTGAAGGGAGAACTATTCAATGAAATAGATAGCATAAAAAAATCAAAACTTGAGGAAACAATGGACGTTCTTATAGAAATGCAAAATGCTCTGGAAAGTCTCAGCAATAAAATTGAACAAGTAGAATAAAGAAATTCAGAGTTCAAAGACAAGGTCTTCAAATTCACCCAATTCATAAAAGACAAAGAAAAAAGAATAAGAAAATATGAACAAAGCCTCCAGGAATACTGGGATTATGTTAAACGACCAAACCTAAGAGTAATAGGCATTCCTGAGGAAGAAAACACGTCTAAAAATTTGGAAAACATATTTGGGGAAATAATCGAGGAAAACTCCCCTGGTCTTAGTAGAGACCTAGACATCCAAGTACAAGAAGCACAAATAACACCTGGGAAAATTATTGCAAAATGATCATCACCTAGGCAGACTGTCATCACATTAACTAAAGTTAAGATGAAGGAAAGAATCTTAAGACCTGTGAGACAAAAGCACCAGGTAACCTACAAAAGAAAATTTGTTAGATTAACAGCAGATTTCTCAGCAGAAACTCTACAGGCTACAAGAGATTGGGGTCCTATCTTCAGTCTCCTCCAATGAAACAATTACCAGCCAAGAATTTGTTTTTCTTTTTTTTTCCTTTTCTTTTCTTTTCTTTCTTTCTTTTTGTTTTGTTTTGTTTTGTTTTGAGATGGAGTCTTGCTCTGTCACCAGGCTGGAGTGCAGTGGTATGATCTCAACTCACTGCAACCTCCCCCTCCCAGGTTCAAGTGAGTCTTCTGCCTCAGCATCTCAAGTAGCTGGGACTATAAGTGCGCGCCACTATGCCCAGCTAATTTTTTTGTATTTTTAGTAGAGACAGGGTTTCACCATGTTGGCCAGGATGGTCTTGATCTCTTGGCCTCGTGATCCACCTGCCTCAGCTTCCCAAAGTGGTGGGATTACAGGTATGAGCCACCACGCTTGGTCCAGCCAAGAATTTTGTATCCAACAAACTAAGCTTCATATATGAAGTAAAGATAGTCTTTTTCAGACAAACAAATGCTGAGAGAATTTGCCACTACCAAGTCAGCACTACAAGAACTGCTTAAAGGAACTCTAAATCTTGAAACAAATCCTGGAAACACATAAAAACAGAACATCTTTAAAGCATAAATCTCACAGGGTCTATAAAAAAAAATACAATTTAAAAAAACAAAAACAAGAAAGCAAGGTATACAGGCAACAAATAGCATGATGAATGGAATGGTACCTCACATCTCAATACTGACATTGAATGTAAATGACTTAAATGCTCCACTTATAGAGAATTGTAGAATGGATAAGAATTGATCAACCAACTATCTGCTGCCTTCAAGAGACTCATCTAACACACAAGAATTCACATAAACTTAAGGTAGAGGGGTGGAAAAAGTCATTTCATGCAAATGGACACCAGAAGTGAGCAGGCAGAGTTATTCTTATATCAGACAAAACAAACTTTAAAGCCACAGCAGTTAAAAAAGACAAAGAGAGACATTATATAATAATAAAAGGCCTTGTCCAATAGGAAAATATCACAATCCTAAACATATATGCACCTAACACTGGAGCTCTCAAATTTATAAAACAATTACCATTAGACCTAAGAAATGAGATAGATAGCAACACAATAATAGTGGGGGACTTCAATACTCCAAGCCCAAGTACTTACAGCACTAGACAGGTCATCAAGACAGAAAGTCAACAAAGGAACAATAGATTTAAACTATACCCTGGAACAAATGGACTTAACATATATACAGAACATTCCATCCAACAACTGCCGAATACACATTCTATTCTACAGCACATGGGACTTTCTCCAAGATAGACTGTATGACAGGCCACAAAATGAGCCTCAATAAATTTAAGAAAACTGAAATTATATCAAGCACTCTCTGAGACCACAGTGGAATAAAAGTGGAAATCAACTCCAAAAGAAACCTTAAAAACCATGCAAATGCATGGAAATTAAATAACCTGCTCCTGAATAATCACTGGGTCAAAAATGAAATCAAGATGGAAATTAAAAACTTCTTCAAACTGAAAGACAATAGTGACACAATGTATCAATACCTCTGGGATACAGCAAAGGGAGTGCTAAGAGGAAAGGTCATAGCCCTAAATTCCTACATCAAAAAGTCTGAAAGAGCACAAATAGACAATCTAAGGTCACACCTCAAAAACTAGAGAAACAAGAACAAACCAAACCCAAACCCAGCAGAAGAAAGCAAACAATCAAGAGCAGAGCAGAACTAAATAAAATTGAAACAAAAGAAATACAAAAGTTAAATAAAACAAAAAGCTGGTTCTTTGAAAAGAAAAATAAAATTGATAGACCATTAGCAAGATTAACCAAGAAGAGAGAAAATCCAAATAAGCTCTATAAGAAATGAAACAGGAGATATTACCACTGAAATCACAGAAACACAAAAGATCATTCAATACTACCATGAACACCTATACACACATAAACTAGAAAACCTAGAAGAGATGGATAAATTCCTGGAAATATACAACCCTCTTAGCTTAAATTAAGAAGAATTAGATACCCTGAAGAGATGAATAACAAGCAGCAAGACTGCAATGGTAATTAAAAAAGTTACCAACAAAAAAGTCCAGGACCAGACGGATTTACAGCAGAATTCTACCAGACATTCAAAGAAGAATTGATACCAATCATATTGACATTATTCCACAAGATAAAGAAGGAACCCTTACTAAATGATTCTATTAAGCCAGTATCACCCTAATACCAAAATCAGGAAAGGACACAACCAAAAAAGAAAACCACAGACCAATATCCCTCATGAACTTAGATACTAACATCCTTAACAAAATACTAGTTAACCAAATCCAACAACATATCAAAAAGATAATGTACCATGATCAAGTGGGTTTCATACCAGAGATGCAGGTATGGTTTAACATATGCAACTCAGTAAATGTGATACACCACATAAATAGAATTAGAAACAAAAATCACATGATCATCCCAGTGAATGCAGAAACAGCATTTGACAAAATCCAGCATCCCTTTATGATTAAAACTCTCAGCAAAATCGGCATACAAGGGACATACCTCAGTGTAATAAAAGCCATCTATGACAAACCCACAGCCAACATAATACTAAATGGGGAAAATTTGAAAGCATTCCCTGTGAGAACTGGAACAAGTCAAGAATGCCCACTCTCATCACTCCTCTTCAACATAGTACTGGAAGTGCTAGCCAGAACCATAAGACAAGAGAAAGAAATAAAATGCATCGAAATCAGTAAAGAGGAAGTCAAACTGTTGCTGTTTGCTGATGATATGATTGTTTACCTAAAAAACCCTAAAGACTCCTCCAGAAAGCTCCTAGAATTGATAAAATAATTCAGCAGAATTTCAGGATACAAAATTAATGTACACAAATCAGTAGCTCTTCTATACACCAACAGCAACCAAGTTGAGAATTAAATCAGGAACTCAACCCCTTTTACAGTAGCCTAAAAAAAAATACCTAGGAATATACTTAACCAAGGAGGTGAAAGACCTCTACAAGGAAAACTACAAAAAATTGCTGAAAGAAATCATAGTTGACACAAACAAATGGAAATACATCCCATTTTCATTGATGGGTCAAATCAATATTGTGAAAATGACCATGTTGACAAAAGCAATCTACAAATTCAACACAATTCTCATCAAAATACCACCATCATTCTTCACTGAATTAGAAAAAAAATTCTAAAATTCATATGAAACCAAAAAGAGCTTGCATAGCCAAAGCAAGACTAAGCAAAAAGAACAAATCTGGAGGCATCACATTGCCTGATTTCAAACCATACTATAAGGCCATAGTCACCAAAACAACATGGTACTTTTATAAAAATAGGCACATAGACCAATGGTATAGAATAGAGAACCTAGAAATAAACCCAAATACTTACAGCCAACTGATCTTCAACAAAGCAAACAAAAACATGAAGTGGGGAAAAAACACCCTTTTCAACAAATGATGCTGGTATAATTGGCTAGCCACATGTAGGAGAATGAAACTGGATCCTCATCTCTCACCCTATACAAAAGTCAACTCAAGATGAATTAGGATATAAATCTAAGACCTGAAACTATGAAAATTCTAAAGACAACATTGGAAAAACCCTTCTAGATATTGGCTTAGGCAAGGATTTCGTGACCAAGAATCCAAAAGAAATGCAATATAAACAAAGATAAATAACTGGAACTTAATTAAACTAAAGATCTTTTGCAAGGCAAATGGAATAGTCAGCAGAGTAACAGACAACCCAAAGAGTGGGAGAAAATCTTCACAATCTATACATCTGAAAAGGACTAATATCCCAAATCTACAACAAACTCAAACAAATCAGTAAGAAAATAAACAAACAATTCTATCAAAAAGTGGGCTAAGGACATGAATAGACAATTCTCAAAAGAAGATATACAAATGGCCAACAAACATATGCAAAAATGCTCAACATCACAATAATCAGGGAAATGCAAATCAAAACCACAATGTGGTACCACCTTACTCCTGCAAGAACGGCCATAATCAAATAAATAAATAGTAGATGTTGTCACGGATGTGGTGAACAGGAAATACTTCTACACTGCTGGTGGGAATGTAAACTAGTACAACTACTATGGAAAATAAGGTGGAGATTCTTTAAATAACTAAAAGTAGAACTACCATTTGATCCAGCAATCCCACTACTGGGTATCTACCGAGAGGAAAATAAGTCATTATTTGAAAAAGATACTTGCACACTCATGTTTATAGCAGCACAATTTTCAATTGCAAAACCGTGTAACTAACCCAAAAGCCCATCAATCAACGAGTGGATATATACGATGGAATACTACTCAACCATAAAAATGGATGAAATAACAGCATTTGCAGCAACCTGGATGAGACTGGAGACTTAGTCTAAGTAAAGTAATTCAGGAATGGAAAACCAAACATTGTGTGTTATCACTGATACATGGGAGCTAACTTATGAGGACTCAAAAGCATAAGAATGATACAATGTACTCTGGGGACTTGGGGAAAAGGGTGGGAGGGGGTGAGGGATAAAAGATTACAAATAGGGTGCAGTGTATACTGCTTGAGTGATGGGTGCACCAAAATCTCACAAATCACCACTAAAGAACTTAGTCATGTAACCAAACACCACCTATTCCCCAACAACCTATGGAAATAAAAAAATAAAAATAAAAAGCAACAAATACTATAGTTATCTCAGGGTAGTATAATTTTGGATAATGTTTATTTTGCTCATATAGTTTTCTGAATTTTTAACGTTTTGTACCATAACCATGTATTTACTTACTTTTAAAATGAGAAATTATTTCATATGTGAGAAATAGTACTTTTGACGCATCTACAGAGTTAGCGAATACAAGTAAAATAAACACCCACGTGCTTATATAATACTTAAGAAAAAAAAACACATAACCAACATTTTTGAAGCCAACCGTGTATTCTCCCTGACTATATCTTTCTTTTTCCACTCTCCTTGATTGTCTATATGGTTTTAGCATGTATTTATGTATTCCTAAACATTGTATTGTTTAGTCTACTTTGGCATGCTATATAAATGACGTTCTACTATTTTAAAAATGGCCTTTATTTGGTGAATGGATAAATAAACTGTAATACATTCAGATAAGAGAATATTATTCAGTGCTAAAGACAAGGAGTTGTCTTAAACGCGTATTACCAAGTGAAATAAGCTAATATGAAAAGGGTATGTACTATATGAGTCTACTACAGGACATTCTTAAAAAAACTAAATTTATTGAGATATAGTAAAAATACCAATAGATGCCAGAGGTTAATAGGAAGAGATGAACAGGAGAAGCACAGAGGATTTTGAGGGCAGTGAAACTCCTCTGTATGATTCTGTAATGGTGGATTTATGTCGTCATACATTTGTCAAAAACCATAAAATGTAAAACATCAAGAGTGAACTCTAATGTAAACTATGACATTTCAGTGATTATGATGTGTCAATATAGTTTCTTCTGTTGTCACAAATGTACCACTCTGTTTGGGAGTGTGGATAGTGGAGAAGGCTATGCACGTATGGGAACAGAGGGTATATAGAGAATTCTCTGTAGATTCTTGTCAGCTTGCTGTGAACCTAAAACTGCTCTAAAAAGTAAAGTTTATTTAATAAAAATAAGAAGCTGTAGAAGCAGCTAAGCACCTAAGAGGACAGATTGTATCATCCACTTATATGAAGTTCAAATACAGGGAGCACTAATCTCCAGTGTGAGAAGTCAGGATAGTTGTGAGGTTAGAAGTCAGACTATGTTATCTTGGGGAGAGTGTGGTCTGGTAGGTAACAGAAGAAGAACTTCTGGGTTTAACTTAATATTCGGTTTTTTTTTTTTTTTTGATTCAGGTATTGTTTACTTGAGCGTATTCAGTTTGAGAAAACTTACTTACAATTTGCCACTTTTTCTTTATGCATATTTATACTTCAATAAAAATGTCAAAAAGTAACCCTGAACTTAAAATAAAAGTTAACAAAAATAACGTACACATTGGTTCAGCAATTGTAGCAAACGTATCACACTAATGAAAGATGTAAATAACTGGAAAAACTATAGGAGGAGAGAGGGAGATACATGAGAACTCCTTACTTCCTGATCAATTTTCTGTTAACCTAAAACTACTCAAAATAAATAAACAAATAAATAAATAAATAAATAAAGGCTACTAATTAAAACCAACCAACCAAACAAACAAAAAGTGTCAAAAAGTTGCATCTACTTCATAGATAGAGTTTTGAATATGAAATAAAATAATTAATGCAAATGTTTAACATAGTATTAGGACATTGCAAGTATTAACTAGATGTAAGTTTTCACTTATTATTATTATTATTATTAAGACATCATTTGAAAGTTCTGAAGTAAAATTAACTCCAGAGGTAAAACTATGAAAGCCTTTATACATTCTGCAAATTTATTAAGCTACTCTTCTGTTTTTGCTCCATACTCATGATTTTTTCTTCTCTAGAATAAATTTATTAGTTTAACATGTATTTATTGAGGATTTAGTGCTAACATTAGACCCAGGTTTCTATGACCAAGATGAGTCATCTTAGATAAACTTTTTGCCCTTTTTATTTCTAAATTTCCTCACCAGTAAATTAAAGATAAGATATTTTCCTGCTTTTTTCAGTGTTCTTTGAAGCTCAACTGAATCCATTTAAACTACTACAAATACTCATATTTAAGCTACTGCCACAGCATTTTACTAAGTGCTGCAAGTGAGCACAAAGTACACTTAATTTCCATCGGAAAGTTTACAACTTACTCAGCGAATGAGACATATCACCTAGGAAAATTTAAATAATAGTACATGGCAGTGTGTACTTCAGTGAGAAATGAGGGAAAGGTTTTTAGCACTATCTTCCAAATGCTTGACTGTTGATGTATCTTGTTTTCTCTAAGTTCTTCCTATTTTGCTAAGTTATAAGAAAAAGATTCACTGATCTTGAGCATCAGAGGCACAAAAGAGGCTTTGGGGCCAGCTATGATTTGCATGTCTCTTCTCAAACTCATGTTGAAATTTAACTGCCATTGTAACAGTATCCACCTCTCAAGGTAGATGAGAAGCGGGGCTTTTAAGAGGTGATTAAGCCACGAAGGCACTGTTCTCATTAATGGATTAATGCTGTTATTGTGGGGATGGGTTTCTTACAAAAGGATAACTGCAATCCTATTTTTTCTTTCTCTTTCTCTCTCTTGTCTTCCACACATCAAGAAGGCCCTCATAAGATGCTGGCCCCTTAGTCTGTAACTTCCCAGCCTCCAGAACTGTGTGTGAAATAAATTGCTGTTCATTATAAATTACCTAATTTGTGGTATTCTTTTTAAAGCAGCAGAAAACAGACCAAGACAGGACCATAGAGACTTGGGTTCAGACCAGCTCTGGCTACTTAACATAAGTGAGTCTCTGGGTTAGTCTGAACCTTAGTTTGCTCAATAATAAATCAGAATAACTACTTTGCAATTACCTATGTTAGCAAGAACATGTGCCTGATATATATGCCACAAAACTTAACACTCCTATGATACATAGTTTTGCTATATGCCAGTAATATGTTTAAGAATTTTATATTTTGCTCATTTAATAAATGAGGAACCTGAGGCAGAGATGTCCATAAGTTACCACAGGTCATACAGACAGGAAGGGGTAAAGACACGCTATAAAGAAGAATAAAGTGCCAAAATGGTTTTAAAAGCTATTAACTTCAATTATAAAAATTTAAAAATTTCAAGAGATGAATAAATGGGTAAATAGATTGATAGTGTGACTATGAAGAGATTTGGTATTAGCTAAATAACTTAAGTAAGAATATTATGCTTGGCCGGGCGCGGTGGCTCAAGCCTGTAATCCCAGCACTTTGGGAGGCCGAGACAGGTGGATCACGAGGTCAGGAGATCGAGACTATCCTGGCTAACACGGTGAAACCCCGTCTCTACTAAAAAATACAAAAAACTAGCCGGGCGATGTGGCGGACGCCTGTAGTCCCAGCTACTCGGGAGGCTGAGGCAGGAGAATGGCGTGAACCCGGGAGGTGGAGCTTGCAGTGAGCTGAGATCCGGCCACTTCACTCCAGCCTGGGCGACAGAGCGAGACTCCGTCTCAAAAAAAAAAAAAAAAAAAAAAAAAAAAAGAATATTATGCTTTTCTTGAACCAATAAATGCTTATAAAATTTCAATAATAACCCAAAGCAGAATAATAGGTACTTGCATATTTTATTTTGTTCATTTATGTTTTGAGATAGGGTCTCACTCTGTCACCCTGGCTGGAGGGCAGTGGCTCAATCACACCTTACTGCACCCTCTACCTCCTGGGCTCAAGCAATCCTCCCATCTCAGTCTCCAGAGTAGCTGGGACTACAGGTGTGTGCCACCATGCCTGGCTAATTTTTTCACTGTTTTTTGGAGGTAGGTGGCAGGGGCGGGTCTCAGTTTGTTGTCCAGGCTGGTCTTGAACTCCTGGGCTCAAATGATCATCCTGCTTTGGCCTCTCAAAGTTCTGGGATTACACATATGAACCAGGGTGTCCGGCCACTTTATTATATTTTAAATCTAAATTTGATTGATGTGTTTATTACTCTAGTATTCATAACATTAAAAATATTAAGAACTGTAGTTAACTCTTATTTATTATTGCATTTCTATCTTGAAATTTCTATCTTGAAATTCTTCGTTTTTATAAGGATGTTGTAAGATCAAAATTTCAACTTTCATACTTCAAAATTTAACAAGAAAAAATTCCTAAATCATATACCACAACAATGTCCCTGAAAAATCATGTTAAATCTATGAAATTAAGCAATATGAGAATTCTGAAGAAAATTTGCTCATACCAGTCAAACTGTAAACCAGCACGAATTGCACATGTTGTTTAATAAGACATTTCCTTATAGGTATGAGTCTACAGAAGTTACCACTTTAAACACCACGCTTGTCAAAATCATTTTGTACACTGCTAACCATTTTCAGTAGTTGAAGGATTTTTTATATTTATCCAATTTACAATCCCAGCTTCTACCTTCTTTTAGAAAACATGTAATTTAAATCTTTCTTCCTATTCAAATTCTATTATAGACAAAAATGTTAGCAATAGCATTAATGTGCCACTTGAGTGTGTCTATTTAGTACTGTTGCCAATGTTTAATACAGTGACTGCAGAATTAATCTTGCAGCTATGATAATATTGTTCATGCACCATATCATCAATGTTTTAGAGTAAGACTATTACAATTTTAATAATAAAATTAGCATTAATAACTTTCAAATAAATTTTCAGATTTGTTTTAAAAACTCCTAAGTTATTCTATGAAGGTGATTTAACTATCCTACTACTAATAAAAATGAATACAATTCTCATTTGGAGAAGATGTGCTTTAGACTCCCATGAGCAAAGGCTGACAGAAAGAGAAAGTATATATGGATAATTAATGGAAAGTGGTGGCTATTTGCGTGGAGTTGAGTGGAGGAAAAAAAGTATTAAGACCAAAAGCTAACACAAAGATTTAAGTCTATGTGACTCGGATATTGGTAATATCATTAATAGGATTAGGTGAATCTAGTTTGGCAGCAGAAGCAAAGTGAGGGAGAATAAGGGGTGTTGATGACGATCTTGGTTTCAGATATAGTTGATTTAAAGATGAAAATGTTCAGTGGCTAAAAAAAAAAAAGGTTGCACTGAAGCTTAGAAGAACGGATATTCATATCTGAGGATCTTCTATTGATCAGTGGAGTATCAAAATTAAACACAGCCTCTAAGGGAAGCACAAAGATAGAAAAGGTGAGGGCTAGAAATAAAATCTGTGAGATTATTCACACTTCTTAGTCAAAAAACAGCCGGACAAGGACAGGAACCAGGATTTTGGCTGCTCTGGAGACACTTGCTGAGGTGCACTCACCTGCAAAAGAATATAACCTGAACCAGAAGAAAAAACCCAATGGCCTGGGCCTGGGAGATTAGTAGAGATGGAAATGTATTTTTGGCATAAACAAAATTGATCTGATTTTTATTCTTCCCATTGGGTTTCCACCTTTCTCTTCTACAGTTTGTATCCAAGGTGGGTCTGAGAATTAATTTGTTCTGTGATGGGCAGCAGATTTTCTTTCCAGAGCCCATTTTAAGAAGTATTGTCATACAAGAATCATCTTTCTCTGTTTTATTTCTAATGTGGATTGTACTGTTCAAAATATTTGCTGTACCTTTCTGAAGCAGGATTTTTACATTTGTGCTTCACTGATATCAGGCTTGGACATGTGACCTGCTTTAGTCAATGAAATGTCAGTAGAAATGATATGCATTATTTCAAGCAAAAGTTTACAAGCGTTTTTCATCATTTTACCATGGCCTTTTCTGATTCACAGCTGACAATATCCCAGAAAGGGTTTCTCTTTTAGCCTGGATCCCAGGCACAAGGTTACATAGAGAAAAGCTATCAAAGACCCCAAAATGGGGCATAAGTAAGAAAAAAACCTTAGTGTTAAGGGTCGTTGAGATTTGGAGACTGTTAGCACAGCATAGCTTAGCCTAATCTGGTTGATGTAACCTCTCACAGAGGCGTTCTGCTTTGCTATCCTAAAGACGGGGGTCAAGGGTATGTGTTAGGCCATTCTTGCATGGCTAGAAACAAATGCTTGAGGCTCAGTAATTGATAGGAAAAGAAGTTTAATTAACTCATGATTCTGCAGGCTATACAGGAAGCATAGTGGCATCTGCTTCTGGGGAGGTCTCAAGAGGCTTAAAAACATGACAGAATATGAAGGGGGAGTACGCACTTCTCCCTTTTTCTTCTGAAATTTGGATCCAAGGGGTTGGGGGTCTGAGGATTTACTTGTTCTATGATGGCAGAGTGGGAGCAAGAGAGAGAGGGAGTCAGGTGCAGGAGAGGTGCCACACACTTTTAAATGACCAGATTGTATGAGGAACTCACTATCACTATCACAAAGACAGCACAAAGCTGTGAGGAATGTGTTCCCATGATCCAAACGCCTCCTACCAGGCCCCATCTCTAGTGTTAGGGATTGTAATTTAGCATGAGATTTGGGCAGTGACAAATATCCAAGCTATATCAGATAGACTATGGCAAAACAAACAAACAAACAAACAAAAACAACAAAAAACCACCACCACCACCCTGGGCTGATGTGAAATAGTCTACCCAGTGTTTCTCAGTCCTAATGAGAGAGTTGCTGTTGACATTTTGGATTAGATAATTTTTCCTTTAGAGGAGCATTGCAATTGGTTAGCATCACTAATTCCTAAATACTAAATGCCTGTATCACATATCACTTATTGCGGCTAGATCATAATACTATCCCAATTATTAAAACAAACAAAACCAAAAAACTCTGGTGGGTGGTAATACTGCACTTTTTTGTTAACCACTTGACCAGCTGATGCCTAAAAATTCTAAATTGAGAATGAGTGAATGGTAAGTGTATCACTTAAACATACAGACCTAGAATGCAGGAAATAATCCTGTGTGTTTTTTGTATCTCCTCCAGTTCTTAACAAATACTGTCCTATGAGCAATACTCATAAAAAATTAAATGAGTAATATTATTTTGAATTCTGATCTATTCCAAAAAGAGGACCACAATCTCTTTATCTTCAATCTACAGGCAATTTATATACAGGAAGCAGAATTCCCAAAGTCTCATATAGAAAAATATGAGAAGTTATGCATACTCATG
Source organism: Theropithecus gelada (assembly GCF_003255815.1). Taxonomy (NCBI): domain Eukaryota; kingdom Metazoa; phylum Chordata; class Mammalia; order Primates; family Cercopithecidae; genus Theropithecus; species Theropithecus gelada. The sequence continues at coordinate 119,112,407 of NC_037682.1, read as the reverse complement.
CCTTTAGTTCAACATAGAAATACACTCTCTCCTGGGAGTTTTATCCTCAAGTAAAATCTCTTTTCCCATTGCCCAGTCTAAAAAAAAAAGTAAATGGTTATTAGAAAAGTTAAGGTTATAGGAAGTATTTAGTGAACCTGCACCAATGGAAACATGTCACATGATTCCTTTTCCATCAATTCCAGATGTGAATGGTAGCCCTGGGCAGCTAGCAAAGTGCCTGGGCCTTTGTTCTGAGATCACAGAGAGAATAGGCAGGCATCTATGCACAAAGCATGTCTAGCGTGTTGCTTTCTCTCTGTGGGGCTCATACCAGAATCTGTGTGTTGTTGCAAGCAGAGCTGCTCCTTTCTCTGCTAATTGGATCATGGACGGTAAAAAGTGCCAGGTTTATCCTTAGGCAATGTAAAGCATTGAGGCTGAAAGAAGAAAAAGGAATAATCTCTAGTGAGAGAAAGCTGGCAGGAAGACAGGCACAGACATCACTTTTCTCAAATGCTGAGCAGTGGAAGGTGTCATACCTAAGGGATTTAGGTCTAGGATATCAGCACTCCTTATTACAGTTGTTCAAGATCCTCTATCAAAGGACTGGAAAGGACAAGAGAACACACAGACCATCAGGTGAAGCAAGATCAAAAGATTGGGCAGTTAACAGAATTATATCCCTCTATGGAACATTTACTTACTCCAGAAAGGTTCTGCTAAAACACTTCAGCATGTCACAGTATGACTTGAAACTCTCATTATGTTAGTCATAGCAGGATGCTAGCCCTATAAGTTCACTTGGGTGTATTTCCAGTTGTTTCACACAGTATATTATTTGTCCAATTTAGGTTGTGATTTACTGAGAAAGAACATTTTCACTCTCCATCAGCATCAGTGTAAGTAATAACTTCATTGATGTCAGACTTGTCTCTCCAAAAAAAAAAAAAAAAAAAAACAAAAAACTGTTAAATCCACTAGGGCAAAGTCTCTATCTCAGTTTTTCCTTCATCTGGCTCCTGTTCCTTAGCGCAGTGATAGACCAGTTGACTAAAATCGTAGAGTGTATACCAAGTCATATTCTAAGCAATTATTTTCTTTATCCCTATAATCAGTAATACCAAAAAACCATGAGTCCCATTTAGGTAGCAAGTACACTAAGACCGACTGATGAAATTGCAATGCCGTCTTGTTTCCTGAACTAATAACCTGAGCCTTTAACAAAAGTATGTTGTTCATGGTAAGAAAATGACATATGTTAACTGTCTGAAAGAGTCATATTAGAATAGTTAGATATTTGGTGCCTCCTAAAGCATAATTTGAGAAAGGAGTTTCTGGTTCTCTGTGAACTGCAGACTCTCTAGATCCCTAGCTCCTTTGACATAAAGAGACTGTTAGGTGATATTTATGTCCTTGAAAGGAAGTGAAATAAGGCAGCTGATTGGGGTTTGCCCTTTACTCTCACCCTGACCAGTTCTTCATTGTCTTTTATTTTTTTTTTCCTCTGCTAACTATAATCTGATTAACTGCACTTCAGCATGCTCCCGTAAAAGGTTATGGCTAAGGTGGATGGGATTGATGGTGCTGTGGTTTATGAGTGCCTGAAAACTCTCTGCAAATATTCCTTGACTTAGCAGATACTTCCTGTTGGATTCTTGGGAACAATTACAGATCAGGTTCTACTGACTTTTGGAGGCTGTTCTGTGTGTTGAGTGCGCCCCTTGAAAAAGCTGAAACATTTTCCAAATTTGATAGCATGTATCAGGCTTTCTCACTTATGCTTCCTTTTGATTTCACATTTTCTTGCAGGTGAGCCAAAGATATTTATAGATGAATTCAATACTTTTTCCTGTTCAGGCTTTGAGTTATTCTTGAGACTCATTGTGGAAGATAACGAGTGAGGACAGAAAAAACTCGGACTTGAGGTTACAGAACCTGGATTCATCTTTTTGTGTTTTTCTAATATGTAGAATGGGGATAATAATAATTGTCTTGCAAAACTATTGTGAGGGGTAAATGAGTTTTGTCTTCATTATTTGTCTCTATATCATCATGTTAAAAATATTCAACCAACATGGCCACTTCACTAAACAAGACACAATTTATGTTGTTCTCCATAAAACAGAACGGTATCTTAAATGACGGAGAGAAGAAAAAAGCCCAAATAAAAATAAGACAATAATAATAAAATATGGTTCACCAGAAAACACTATTCAATAATTATAATACCATCTCTAACAGAAAAATGAAGCTTCAGCTTCTCAGCTGTGCCATCTTTGCAGATACCTCTACTTTAAGTGTTCTGCTCAGTTTTCTGTACCTAAATTTCTTTTTGCATATGAAGATTACAATAACCGAACAAATACCATATACATTTGTGAGATCAAAATAAGATATATAAATACGGAAGTCTTTTGAACACTTAAAAGCAATTAGAGAAAGAGTGTTTCATATGAGTTAGTTTCCATAGAAATGGAGTCTCCACCTTTCTGTAAAGTTTTATGACTATTTTGATTAAAATGTCCTAAAATGCTTTAGCATTTTCTTTACGTGGAATACAGTGACATGTTATTTATGTTTCATGATCAAAATTATCAACATTAATCTTTCTAGTTTTCTGTAAGGGTGATACTGTCAGAAACGATTAAGTATGGAACGTCGTTTCCCCCTACATTTAACAACTTCGGACTGCTGAATTGTAACCTTTTAGCCAGTTCTTACAATTTTTCTGTCAATATGCCAATCTTTTTATAACTGGACCACATTGATTTTTAATTTTATTTATGACTTTGATTCACCTATGATGTAACAAAATTATAAATCTTTTAAAATAAAGCAGTAGATACAGCGTATTCCTAGGGTCTCTAAATTTTTAATGTTTAGCATATCCTTGTTCAACAATAACAGATAATACTTATCAAATACAAATCATATTAAGTATTACACTTATACACTTAATTTCATTTAATCCTGGCAACAAAAAGAGGAGTGCCCCATTAATGTCTCCAATGAAATATGAGAAACCTGAGGTTTTAGAAAGATTATAGATTTTGTCCAATGTCAAATGAAGTGTTTGAGAATTAAAACTAAGTTTACCTGACTCTATAGCCTGTGTTATTCACCATACACCTTATTGAGAAATATCAATTATTATAAAGAAGTACAGACAAGTGGTGGAGCCTGTGATCCAATATAGAAAATGCCAATTGTTACGAATATGGGGAAAATAAGTTAAGAAAGAGAGAAGGCAAGAAAGCATTGAACATCACGAGAGCACTCAAAGTGAACATATTCACCGAATGAAGACTAGACTTATCAGGAGAAAAATGAAAAATGTCTCAAGGAGGAGGAAAACCTAAATGAAGATTGCACTGTAGAAACCAAAGTGGACATCTCTGAGTCAGTTCAATAAAGAGCAGTTGCTTTCCCTTCTCTAGTCCGAACAAATTAAGACAAAACAGTAGCATAGGGAGAAAGAAATATATCACCTTAATTGCAACAAAAAGCTTGTTTCCCATACTTGTTTTAATCCTGAGGGCACATATAGAAAATGATAATATTTTTATGGAAACACAGATAAGCAAATGAGTCCTCCTATGACCGGTGATGAATGGTATGAAGTCACAGTAACCACAGGATCCCATCCAGCCACCCTAAGTCCTGAGGGAAATCATATGTTGGTATTGTTACCAGTGGAGGGTGTTGGCTATGAGTCGTCCAGGTTCCTGGTGTTTTGAACAAAGAACTGGACAAAACACACAAAGGAGGCAATGAAAGATGAAGCAATAAAAGCATGGATTTATTGAAACTAAAGTACACTCCACAAAGTAGGAATAGGTTCAAGCAAATGGTTCAAGAGGGCTGCTTACAGAATTTTCTGGGGTTTAAATGCCCTCGAGAAGTTTCCCATTGGTTACTTGTTTATACCCTAGGTAAACGAAGGAATGGCCTACGACCAGTCTGATTGGTCATGGGAGGGCACTAATCAGAGGCTGAAGTGAAGTTCAAAGTTACATAAGAAGACTTGGCCCATGAAAAGTCTGGTTGGTTGCAGGAGGGGAACAATCAGAGGTACTTTCCATTTATCATCTGCCACACAGTGCAAAGGGAGTAGCCTCTGATCCTTTTGTTACTTTGGTGTAGAGAGGTGGGGTTTTCCTTTTGATTCTGTTTTAGAAAGCCAAGGAGAATGGGCCTTAGGTTCCCTACCCCCAGACTCTATTTTCCTGTCTCAGTATGTCTTTGGCCATTTATGGAATCTCATTTGGGAAATTTCATCATAAAGTATAAGTTGAAGGATGTGGCTTAAAGGGCTTACTAACTAAACCCTGGAAATAATGCACTGACCCATTCTCAGAGAGCTCTAGATCATGAAGGGCAACTCATGTTCCAATGCAGAGCATGACTGTATAGGAGGACAGGTAAATTTCTGCTCTGTTAGGAAGCAGGTCCCCAAAAGGAAAAGGAGAGGAGCTGAACCAAGCATGCCTAAATTGTTTTCCCCAAATTTATCTATTAGGTAAAGCCACTTTTCCTCTCCTCTAAGCAGGGTGAGTAAAGAGGTATTTAAAGGTCAGAGCTTTAAACCAATTGGGCACCCTCTGCAAGGACAGTACATGAAGTAATAAAAAAATTCCCTTGTGAAGTTTATTAGCCACATGAAAAACTGCATATACAATCAGAGAGATTCTCCATGTTGGTTAGAATTTTCTTGTTTAGGAGAACACTGGAAGCTTGTTTCTACGTGGATTCAGGCATGAAACAATAAGTATTGAGTAGGAAAAGAGATGTCATGAGAAACGTATGAATATGTGTTTGTAGGTGATATGTGTATGTGTAGATATAAATATCAATACGTGTTTTTTGAAAGAGAGAGAAAGAAAACAGGGAGTAACTAGGGCTATCTAACCTAGTTTTGCTTTGGCAATGTTTTAATCTTGTTAGTTGAATGCAGTGAAGTCTTTACTGCCACTATAGCATGAATACATATAAATACTCACTTAAGAATAACTTAATTTTGATAATTACAATTAAAACAGTGATCACTTTTAAATGAAAGTCTTCAGCACAAGCTTATTTCAATGCAATGACTATGAAAGCAAAATGTCTGTGTGCTCTAATTCAGCCGTCTTTGAGAATAAAGAAAGATAAAATTGCTTCCTGCAAGGGCTTAAACTGTATACTTCACATCCCAAAATCAGACAGTTAATGAAAACAGATGGTTGTTGATATTCTAAAGGTAAATCATTTTGCCACAAAAAGATGAGTCACTATTTGAGACAGGGACAATTCGTTCCTTGTATAAAATGATGCCCAGGTCTCAGATCTCAAACCTCCCTGCTCATATTCAAGATTTTATTTTGCCATTGGAATAAATGGGAAATGAATCTAATCTTTCCAACCAGACCTGCTAGGGACCAAGCTTTCACTTAAAGATATGCCAACATTTCCAAGACAAGCATTTTACTTCCTTTCGAATCCATAAGGTCTTTTCTGTCTACTTTGTGATAAACATATCTCGTTACTTCCCATAATGAACAGCAAATCAGTGACTCTCTATTTCACACTTCACCCAATCACAAGCACTTCAGCATACAAGTCCCATGTAGTCAAAGAATTATTGAATTCTCTTGCTGTAGATGGTCTTGTACTATTTTTTGAACACAGCATCCACCTCTAGGCTAAAGAATGTGGCAAGCCTTTCTCTAAAAGCTTATTTTTGCGGATAAGCACTCACAGTGGACTTGGGAAAAAGAAGAATCATACTGGACTATGCCTGGACCTCGAAAAGCTACTGTCAGAGTACAATAGTGGTATTATATAAGTCAGGTACCTTGGCGTTTTCATTTGAAAAATTCATAGTGTTACTGCTTCTCATGGATGAGTGGATAAGAATCAGAGGAAAAAACAAATTATGAAACATAATGACATCAACGTCAAAATACTCCTTGCAAAACCTTCACTTGGAAAATTCCCATAAACAGCATTTACTATCCATATTGGCATATGTGAAGTGCATGCATAATCTTACACTAAATGAATCTGAATACAAATCTAGTTACCTGCGATGTTGTTCCCAGAAAAATCTTTTGGGAATCTCAGAAATTCAGGTCATTATCTGACTATTGCAGAGACAATTCCATCATCAATCAGAAGTTTTCATAGTGCTTATGCAGCCTAGTAGATAAAGAGAGATTAGTAAAATGAGGAGGTGCTAGTTAACAGGTATAAGGTTTCAGTAGTGCTAAATTAACAGAGATATGCTGTACAACATTGTGTCTCTAGTTAAAAATACGGTATTGTACACTTAACAATCTGTTACGAGGGTAGGTCTCATGTTAAGTATTCTTATCACAATAAAATAGAAATCAAAAGATGTAGGGATGCAGATATTTCCCCTTTAAGTTTAAATATGTCTTTGTTTTTGCTCTCAAAGCTCAGTTCTATTTAAAATCACAATGCCGAGAATCTTCTGAGAAAACCAGAATCAGTGGAAACTATTGAAATAGAAACGTATTGAGTGAAAGCAGATTAGTCAGGAAAGAAAACCCCTCACTTTGAACAAACAGTGTCTCGGTGACACAAGTCAGACGTTCACCACCAGCAACTTCTGTTTTCTCTCTTTATATCCAAAATGTTTCGGAGAAAGTAGCCTTAAATTTGTATTCCCCAGTGGCTGGAATGCCCGCCAGAGCCTCATCGTTACCATAGGAAAATATCTGTTTAAAGACCATCTGTTCTTCGGCGTGTCTGTTGAAAGTGCGTTGAGAGATCTGTAGCAAACAGTTTTTCTGTATATAAAAAAATCACTTTAAAAATGAGTGAAAATCGAATCAATGTGATACCATACCGATTCATTTGCTTTTTTTTTTTTTTTTGAGACGGAGTCTTGCTCTGTCAGGCTGGGGCGCCGTGGTGAGATCTCGGCTCACTGCAAGCTCCGCCTCTCCGGTTCACGCGATTCTCCGGCCTCAGCCTCCCGCGTAGCTGGGACTCACTGCAGGCTCCGCCTCCCGGGTTCACGCGATTCTCCCGCCTCAGGCTCCCGCGCAGCTGGGACTCACTGCAGGCTCCGCCTCCCGGGTTCACGCGATTCTCCCGCCTCAGGCTCCCGCGCAGCTGGGACTACTCTCGCGAGCCCCCGCGCCCGGCTAGTTTTTGTGTTTTTAGTAGAGACGGCGTTTCACCATGTTAGCCAAGATGGTCTAGATCTCTTGACCTCGTGATCCTCCCACCCACAGTGCTGGGATTACAGGAGTAAGCCACTGCGCCCGACCGGCCACATTTGTTTTTTTTTTTTACTGGGAGAAGAAAGGGTTGAGGCCCTGGGGTGTAAGGAGTTGAGTGCATATCCTACAAGCACCTGTGAAGACTAGTCTGGCGTGGGAAGGCCCCATGGATCCGGGGTAAACGGAGAAATCTTTAGGTGACAGCATTTACCAGGTATGTTCCATGAACTGCTAGTTCCACCAAATAGTCCTACAAATTCCAGGTCATGAAGGCCTTCTTGGTGCGTTGGTTTGGAAATTGCTAAATAGTTTAAACTAAGTTAACTGAGTGATTTTAATGCCATAATTTTCAGATTCTCTAGTAAACTAAGTTGTATTATGAATCTCCAAAGAGACTACGGGGATATGCAATATTTCTCAAACCTTTTTGGATTTAAATCCTCTTCTGCCTCTCTCTTTTTCTTTTGGATGGAGTCTCACTCTGTCGCCCGGGCTGGAGTGCATTGGCACAATCTTGGCTCACTGCAACCTCTGCCTCCTGGGTTCAAACGATTCTCCTGCCTCAGCCTCCCGAATAGCTGGGATTACAGGCACACGCCACTACGCCCAGCTAATTTTTTGTATTTTTAGTAGAGACAGGGTTTCACCATATTGCCCAGGCTGGTCTCTTTTTCTTTTTTTTTTTAAGTATCTATCATAACCAATGTTCCACAGAATACAATTTGGAACGTGCTGTAAAAAGAATGGGGAGAAATGGAGAATCTGTGAGATTAACAATAATAACGAATATTTGTATGTGTCTTGTAGTTTGTAAAATGCTTCCTCATTCATTAGCTCTTTTATTCCTTAGACCAATTTTATAGGAAAAATAGCTCAAGGATATTAAGTGACTCTCTAAAATACATGCAGTGATAAAAAGGTCAAGTTTTGATTTGGCTCTAGGTTTTCTGACTTTAGTTCAAATATCCTGTCACTATACTGTGTCACTATACTATGCTCAGTGAAGATATCATCATCTGTTTCAATGTTTGCCTTTTGTTTCAATGATTGTCCTACATCCTGTTTCTCAGTGTTAGTATAATTAGGACTTTCTCCACCAGAGCAAGTTCCACGAGTTTTATGTCCTCAGCCTCCATCTTCTTTCTCCATGAAACCTCCCTCTCTGTAGTTACACCTTTGCTAGATGTTCCAGCAGAAATAAATAACGCACTCAAAGGAGGTCATGAAATAGTTTTAGTAAAAAGACGTTTTACAAAAATGGGGAGTGGAATATGGGAAAACAGAAGAGGATGATCAGTCTCCCAGGGTTAGCAATAACTCACAGCTCTCATTGCAATGGGTGAAAAGCAAAAGATGAACAGTCTGTTGCCACAGGGGAGAGAACCTGGGTAGAGGGGGTTTCTCAGCAAAAGGAAACAGCCAAGCTGTGGTGAAATGGAATGGAGGGAAAGAAGAGAATAAATACTCTGATTTTACTCTCCTCCACTTTTTGATCCCTTGCTAGTCCCTGGAATTAGCCAAAATCAACAAGAAGCCAAAGGACAGGAGAACTTCTTGATGCAGTACGTAGACATCAGCTTCCCATGTCACCAAGCCGAATGGTAAAGAAGTAACCTGGATCTAAAGGAACATAAGCAACAGATTCAGCATCCCAGGTAATCGAGGCTGTCAAACCCCTTTAAGGACATAAAATGGACCTTAGAGATTTAACTTCCACCCATCAGGAAAGCACGAGAGGAAGTCATTAGGAAAAAGCTGGAAACCATATTGCTCAACATTTACAGGGATCGTAATTTTTTTGTAGTGTCTTAGTTAAACAACTTTGGTCTCATAAGAAGCATATCAGAATTGACTTTTCATTCTAGCCAGAGGCACAAGTAGCAGCCAGCATGAGAACTGTGTTATACACACTACCTGGTTCTCATCACCTACTGGGTACATTTTTTTTCTGCTAGAAAAGTACTATCTGACATTCTCCTGAGCCATCAGCCCCTTCTTATTCTAAAGGTCCAGTTATACCTTAGATGGGAGAGATTCACATTATTCCAGCATCAACACAGCATTGAGTCAATTGGTTGTCAGTTTCTCCAGATTTTGTACTTAAGGAGATCAGTCACTGCCTAATTAATTAGATTTCACCTCCAACATCCAATTCTCAATATTACCAGGTTCCTGTCATTGTACTGTGTCCAAGCACAGCAGAGAGAAACAGGCAGAGTCAGAAGGAGACAGAAAAAATAAGAACGTGAGAGAATAGAATAACCCATTGATAGAATTCTACTTCTTATATATTTGGGGCTTATTTTGCAAGTCTTCAGATGTTCATTATTTTGTGAGTTTTAGAATTAAATCAAGAAAATATCCCACATTAATATCAGAAGATTGTTGGTAGCAATATATATATCTGCGAAATTAGTTTAGTTAATCAAAAATGGTACTTTGAGCTTACATGCTGTCCCCCAGTTCTGCTGACCTACCTTCTACAACTTTTCTTTGTTTTTCTTTCTTTTTTTCTTTCTTTTTTCTGAAACAGAGTCTCACTCTGTCGCCCAGGCTGGAGTGCAGTGGTGAGATCTCAGCTCACTGCAACCTCCACCTCCCTAGTTCAAGCAGTTCCTCTGCCTCAGCCTCCTGAATAGCTGGTAGCTGGGATTACAGGCACATGCCACCATGCCCGGCTAATGATTTTGTATTTTTAGTAGAGATGTGGTTTCACCATGTTAGCTAAACTGGTCTCAAACTCCTGACCTCAGGCAATTTGCGCACCTCAGCCTCCCAAAGTGCTGGGATTACAGGCATGAGCCACTGCGCCTAGGCCACAACTTTTCAAGAAATTAAATGTTTAGTTTTCTTTTAAGATTTCCAAATGTCTAACAGCCAAATAAAAATTGAAATAATCCATTATTTTCTTCAAATGAGGTAACCCACAGTTGCATTTATGAGACTTGTTGACCTCAGGAAACATTTCTGACCAGGGCCTGCTGCTGACTGGACCCCTTTTTAGAACGTTGATAGAGTATGCATGGCTCTGTTTTACTAATTATACTTAATATGGGTCTCAACCTAGGGTGATCCCTATATAAAGGACATACTGAGCCCTCACCAACACTTCACAAAAAGAAAAAAATCCATATTTGTTCTCCTGAACAAATGATTCAAGATTTCCAAGCCTTTATAATAGGGTTATATTCCTTTTGCTACAGCTTCAAAAGTGAAATGTCCTAAGTACCCCAACCAGACCTCTGGACCTCAAAAAAGAAAATTGTCTAATGCCTGAATTCTTCCCTATTCTGGAAGCAAAGGATGAAACCCTCCCCAGGACACAGCCAAGGATATTCAGAGCACTGATTTCATAACCTTGGTTTCCTGGTTTCCCCTGGCAACCACCAGTTCTTCCAAAGTTACAGTGGAGAACAAATTAGAAGCAGAAAAGTAGGAGGGGTGCTGTTAGAAGCAAGCGCACTGGAAAGTGACAAGTGTCAGAAACAGAAGGGACAGAAGATACATTAACTGGAAATGTCTAACAGCCTATGGCCAGTAAGTGTTAGCCACACAGCCCTTAGTTCCACAATCATCCCTCAGGGCATCTCTATATTTGAGCCATACCAATGGCTCTGAGTCATCAAGAAAAGATTAACTTATGTCAAGAATATTCTATTTAGTAAGGAAAATAAGTTTGCAATACATTTTAGAAAGATTTCCATCAAAATGATTATATATATAAAGTATATTTAAATTATGAAGCCTTAGCTATCTGGAAAATTCAAATAATGGGAACATTTAATAGTTAGAAATACTGAATATAAGAGGTTTTTTTTTGTTTTTTTTTTAAATTTGTATAGGGTTATTTCTTCTCAGGACCAAAGGCAGGTACTGGGAGGTGCCTTGATTGCTTATTGGTATAACAGATGTCAATTCCCCTTGTCCCAGGATGGAGTCTGCCTGATTTTTCCAAGTCATGTGAGTGAAGGAGAACAGAAATCAGTAGCACAGTGAAGAAGGAATGGACAGAAATGGAAGATGTATAACAAGTGGCAATGCTAGAATATAAATGTTGGAAAGAGAATAGTTAGAAAAACAACCAAACTAGTAAATGATTGTTTCCTCAGCTTTTCCTCATTTCTCTGCCTCCCTCTGCCTCTTGTCCTCATTTCTAAGTATCTACTTTCCTTTCTGAAATAACTACCAATTCCAGAAGCAGTTGAGCTTATTCAACAGAATTTTACGCTTCTTATCAATCTGTAGGTAAACAGAGAACCGGTCTCCCTCTGTCTCTCTCTTTCTCTCTCTCTCTCTCCCTCTCTCCCCCTCTCTCCCCCTCTCTCTCCCTCTATTTCTCTCTCCCTCTCTTTTGCCCATCTGTCTCTGCCTCTCTGTCTCTATATGTCTCTATGTGTGTCTCCCTCTGTCCCTGTCTCTCTGGCTTTTTGACTGTCTGTCTCTCTGTCTCTGTTGCTGTCTTTATCTCTCTTTCTCCCCAGTATCATTCCCTCTGTGCCTCACTTTTCTAATATGTCTGGCTAAAAATTAGAGGAGACAGGACTGAATCTGAGTTAACTCTTCTTGTAATTTGGACTGCATATAATTCTATCTCCAAGGTAGCTTTGAAGCTAAAAATTGAAAACTTTTAAGATAACATTTTAATTTCCTTAAAATACGGAATAACGATTGCTACATCTAAACAGCATTATATTTCAGGTTCTGGTCAGTGCAAAGTAAAAGTACAAAAATTATTGGAATGGAAGAAACAGAATTATCATTACTCTCAAATAATATGAATTTACAGATAAATTTACTAAAATTAATTTTAAACGGTTGATTATTGTTAATCAGTGTACAAGAACAATGTAGAAAAGTCAACAGTTAGAATATGCAATCTAACTGAGAAAAAAGAAGCCCATTTCCAAAGAAAACATAAGATTCCTTGGAAAAATGATTTTCAAAACGTACAAGACTTTTGTGGAAATCATTATATCAGTATAAAATAGACAGACATTAAAGAAGACCTAAATAAATAGAGACCTAAATAATTGGAGAAACTTACATTGCTCATAATAGAAAACACAAATACTAACTTTCCTCAAAACCCATTTTGTTTTTGGATACCACGAGATATGCCCATATTGTGGCAGGCCAGGTCTTGCTAGTGGTGGAAGAGGCAGGCCTCCATGACAACTGTTTCAGCACTGACTAAGTGGTGAAGTTAGGTATTACAGCTGAGACAGCCAGTGCCCTTATACAAAGGCTGGAATGTAACAATAGCCCATCACGTTTTGCACAGGCCTTTCCTGGGCCTTGAAGTATGGCAACATAATGAAGAAATTCTTAACAGGACTTGTTTAGGATTAAGCAAGTTTTATTGCAGATCTGAAGAAACTCCCCAGCCCTCCACAAACAAGTTGTATTGGGGTCTGAAGGAACTCCCCAGGCCTCCATGATTTACCAGGAGACAAGATAAGGGAATCACCTTAGTGACTGGACCCGTCTAGCTGAAGTACATTTACTGAGGCTCCAGAGGAAGGTCTTCAGGACTCAAACCTTAGTTACAGATTAGAAGTTACATACTTACATACAGACATATAGCTTAGAAGGTATGTAAGCCCTGGAAAACCTCTTAATTTTGAATTGGTCTGGAAATAGTTTCCCAGCCTTCTCCCTGTACTCAGTTACAGAAATAAACTCTCTTCTTCTTTCCCAGTTCATCTGCATCTTATTATTGGGCTGCGAGAATAAGTAGCCCAACCCTTGATCAATCTGGGAACAATATAAGGTAGCAAACTTATTTGATAAATGTTGGTTGCATTCTGATGATCCCCCATCTCCCTCCCTCTCCTTGGGCCCTCCTATTCTCTGAGACAAAACAGTATTAAAATTATGCCAGTTAATAAACCTAAAATGGCTTCTAACTGTTCAGATGATAAAAAGAGTCACATGTCTCTCACTTTAAATCAAAAACTAGAAACGATTCAGCTTAGTGTGGAAGGCATGTTGAAAGCCTAGACAGGCCGAAAGCTAGACCTTTTTTACCATTTAGCAAAGTTCTGACTGCAAAGAAAAGTTCTCAAAGAAGATTAAAAGTGTTAATCCAGTGAACACACAAATGAAAATAAAGCAAAACAGCCTTATGGACAATAGAGAGAATGTTTTAGTGATGTGGATAAAATATCAAGCCAGCACAATATTCCCTGAAGAAAAGTTCTAATGCAGAGCAAGATCCTAACTCTCTTCACTTCCTTGAAGGCTGAGAGACAAGAGGACACTGTAGAAGGAAAGTTTGAATCTATCAGAGGTTGGTTGATGAAATTTAAGTGGTCATCTCCATAACATAAAAGTGCAAGGTGAAGCAGCAAGTGCTGATGTAGAAGCCTCAGCAAATTATCCAGAACATAGCTAAGATCATTGATGAAGATGGCTACATTAAACAACAGATTTTTCATGTAGATGAAATAGCCTTTTCTCAGAAGAAGATGCCATATAGGACTTTCATAGTTAAAGAGAATAAGTCAATGCCTGTCTTCAAAGCTTCAAAGCCTTAGCTAAAGCTGACAAAGGCTAACTGTTTTATCTGGATGCAATGCAGCTGGTGACTTTAAGTCGAAGCGAATGCTCATTTATTATTTTAAATATCCTAGGGCCCTTAAAAATGTCACTAAATCTTTTATGCCTGTACTATATAAATAGGACAATCAAGCCTGGGTGACAGCTCATCTTTTTAAAGCATGGTTTATTGAATATTCTACGCCCAATGTTGAGACCTGCTACTAAGAAAAAAGATTGCTTTCAAAATATTTCTGTCCAATGACAATGCACCTGGTCATCCAAGAGCTCTGATGGAGATACACAAGGAGATTAATGTAGTTTTCATGCTTACTAACAACATTCATTCTGTAGCCTATGGATAAAAGAGCAAGGATCAATTTCAACCTTTCAAGTCTTATTATTCAAGAAATACATTTTGTAAGGCTACAGCTGTCATAGAGAGTGATTCCTCTTAGGGATTTGGCCAAAGTAACCTGAAAACCTTCCAGAATAAATTTACCATTCAAGACGTCATTAAAAATATTCGTAATTCATGAGAGGAGGTCAAAAGGTAAACATTTCCTAGAGTTTAGGAGTTGATTCCAATCCTCATGGAGAACATTGAGGGTTTGATATGAATTGGCTGTGTCCCCACCCAGATCTCATCTTGAATTCCCATGTGTTGTGGGAGGGACCCAGTGGGATGTAATTGAATCATGGGGGCAAGTCTTTCTTGTGCTGTTCTCATGATAGTGAATTAGTCTCATGTGATCTAATGGCTTTATTAAGAGGAGATCTCCAGCACAAGTTCTCTTTCTTTTCTTGCTGCCATCCATGTAAGACATGACTTGCTCCTTCCTTCTGCCATGATGTGAGGCCTCTTCAGCCATGTGGAACTTTAAGTTGAATAAATGTCTTTCTTTTGTAAATTGCCCAGTCTCAGGTATGTCTTTTTCAGCAGCGTGAGAACAGACTAATACAGTACATTAGTACCAGGGTGGGGTGCTGCTGAAAAGAGACCAAAATGTGGAAGCAACTTTGGAATGTGTAACAGAACAGGCAGAGGTTGGAACAGTGTGGAGGGCTCAGAGGAAAACAGGAAAATGTGGGAAAGTTTGAAACTTCCTAGAGACTTGCTCAATGGGGCTTTGACAAAAATTCTGATGGTGATATGAACAATAAAGTCCAGACAGAGGTGGTCTCAGATGAGAATTAGGAATGTGTTGGAACCTGGAACAAAGGTAACTGTTGTTATGTTTTAGCAAAGAGACTGATGGGATTTTGCTCCTGCCCTAGAGATTTGTGAAAGTTTGAACTTGGGAGAGATTGTTTAGAGTATCTGACAGAAGAAATTTCTAAGCAGCAAAGTATTCAGGATGTGACTTGGATGCTGTTAAAGGCATTCAGTTTTATAAGGGAAGCAGAGCATAAAAGTTTGGAAAGTTTGCAACCTGACCACACAATAGAAAAGAATATCCCATTTTCTGAGGAGAAATTCAAGCCAGCTGCAGAAATTTCCATAAGTAACAAGGAGCCAAACGTGACTCCCCAAGACAATGGGGAAAATGCCTCAAGGGCATGTCAGAGGTCTTCATGGCAGCCCTTCTCATCACAGGCCTGGAGGCCTAAGAGAAAGAAATGGTTTTGTGGGCCAGGCCCAGGGTCTGTGTGTTGTGTACAGTCTAGGACTTAGTGTTCTGCATCTCAGCTGCTCCAGTCATTACTAAAAAGGGTGAAGATACAGCTAGGGTTGTGGCTACAGAGGGTGCAAGCCCCAGACCTTTTCAACTTCCATGTGATGTTGAGTCTGTGGATGAACAGAAGTCAAGAACTGAGGCTTGGGAACCTCCACCTAGATTTCAGAGGATGTATAGAAATGCCTGCATGTCCAGGCAGAAGTTTGCTGCAGGAGCAGGGCTCTCATGGAGAACTTCTGCTAGGGCAGTGCAGAAGGGAAATGTGGGGCTGGACCCCCTACACAGAGGGGGTCTGCACCTGGAAACACCCCAGACACTGAATGCCAGCCTGTGAAAGCAGCCAGTGGGGAGGCTGTACCCTGCAGAGCCACAGGGGTAGAGGTGCCCAAGACCATGGGAACCCACCTCTTGGCTTTAGCATGACCTGGATGTGAGACATGGAGTCAAAGGAGGTAACTTTGGAGCTTTAAGATTTGACTGCCCCACTGGATTTTGGAATTGCATGCAGCCTATAGTCACTTTGTTTTGGCCAATTTCTCCCATTTGGAATGACTGTGTTTACTCAATGCCTGTACCCCCACTGTATCTAGAAAGTAACTAACTTGCTTTTGCTTTTACAAGCTCATAGGTAGAAGGAACTTGCCTTGTCTCAGAGGAGACTTTGGACTGTGGACTTTTGAGTTAAGGCTGAAATGAGTTAAAGACTTTGGGGGACTGTTGGAAAGGCATGATTGGTTTTGAAATGTGAAGACATGACATTTTGGAGGGGCCAGGGACAGAATGATGTGGTTTGGTCCTGTGTTCTTACCCAAATATCATCTTGTAGCTCCTATAATTCCCATGTATTGTGAGAGGGACCTGGTGGGATGTAATTGAATCACGAGGATAAGTCTTTTCCATGCTGTTTTCATGATAGTGAATAAGTATCATGAGATCAGATGGTTTTATTAAGAAAAGTCCCCTGCACAAGCTCTCTCTCTTTTCCTGCTGCCATCCATTTAAGATGTGACTTTCACCCTCATCAGTCAGCAGCCAACAGCATTGAGGCAAGACCCTCTGCCAGCAACAAGATTACCACCTGCTGAAGTCTGAGATAATCATTGGCATTTTTTTTAGCAATAAAGATTTTTAAGTGAGGGTAAGCAAGTACATTGTTCTTTTTATACATAATGCTAGTACAAGCTTCCTGAGTTAGTATAGTGTAAATGTAACTTTCATAAACATGGGTAAAACAAAAAATGTATATGATAGATTATTGTAGTATTTGCCTTATTGCTGTGGTTTGGAGTCAATTCTCAATACCTCTGTGAGGTATTCCTTTATAGGTAGATAGATGGATACATAGGTAGGTAGGTAGGTAGATAGATAGATAGACAGATAGATAGATAGATATACATGTGTTTACATGCACACACACGTCTCATATATAATGTAATTTATAATAAAAGTGTACAATTTATATTGATGTGTTGAATTTTACATTTTTAAAATCCTGATTACTTTGGTTTCTATGCTGGAGACAGAAGTGAAAACTCGCAATTTATTTGTATATATTATTTCAGCAACTCTGTTTTCCCAGGGAAATGTTAAATTTGAGCCTTATAGAGTTCCACAATTTCTACAGTTTCTATATGCAAAGCTGAAGACTAGAAGCATACTTTCTAAGTGCATTCATTCATTCATTTGAAATAAAATAACCTGGTGAACTTGTACCAGGTGGCAGGACCATCAATGAATAATAAATGAATCCTGTCCACTTGTCACTTAAAGTCTGTCCTCCTATACTGGAATGCTTCTGTTAGCACTCCATCCCCTGATCTACTTTTTCACTCTTCCTTGTTTCACTTTTTTTCTTGAGATGCTCACCTTTACAACTGCCCTAGTTTCCCTTTCCCTCCAGCTTCTGGTTGGAGTTGGCCAGTGAGAGACACTGGTATAAGTTTGGATGGCTGCTGGAGAGAGTATTTATTACTCCCTTTATTCCCTCCCTGCCCTGCCAAGACTCCAATAATAACTACCATCTTCCTAGAGGCTACAGCACTTAGTAGATGGCTTGTCATAGCTGCAGCTTTCACCAGGTTTTGAAGTCAGTGTTCCCTCCCTTTGCCCTTTTAGGACAAGGAGTGATAAGAGCTTTCCGCTCTTCCTAGTCCTGGCTTCTTCATCATTCCTTCTGGGTAACTTTATTTCTTCCCTTTCTTAAGCAAAACCCTTGTGAGTGTGCCAGCCACTTACCTCTACTTATAATCTAAGGTTGGTACCTGAGATAAAACCGACAACATGTGGATCTGACACATCTGAAGTACTGTTTTTATTCTCTTGGTCTCACCTGTGTCTGCTCAGCACTTCTATGACACAGAAAATGCTACCACATGCTGAATTCCATGTGAGTCCACGGGCTGCTATCTCCAGACGCCTCCAGGCACATACATGCCCTGGCTTTGGCAGCACCTCCTGCCACTTCCAGAACTCAGGTAAAATTCAAGGCAGGATGTGGGGCTTGGCTCCCTGTATTGACGCCAAAAGGCTCCGTGGCGTAAATCAGAAGTGCTGAGGATTAGCTCCCCTGCAAAGTGAACATGGACCAGTGGGAGAGAGAAGACGGGAGGAAACAGGGCAAAAGCTCTGATTCTCTGATCCCTCTGATACCCAGCCAGTTCTGCAATGTTCATTGTGGCCAAGCAGGTGCAAGTGTGGAGCTGTGTTTCCTCACTGTCAGGAAGCAGAGAAGCAGTGGTTGGCAGGGCAACACATCTCCTTGGATCCGCCTCCCATCTTTTCCTACTTCACTTTCCTTTTTTCTCACTCCCACTGCCCTGGGATGCTATGGTTCAAGCAGATCTCTGTGAAGAAGTTACATTTAAATTGAGACTTGATGGATAAGAAGCAAATCATATGAACAATATCTTGATGGAAGAGAATAGCAGTAACCTTTGTGTTAAGGCAGGAGAGAGTGTTTGTGGAACGGCCGGAACACCAGTGTGAGTAAAGCGTAGTGAGAAGGAGGGAATGGGGAGTGAGATAATATCGGAGAAGCTGACAAAAGGATTAAGCCCATAAATATGCTAAATTTAGTCTAAGTGCAACAAGTGAAATAGGAAATTATTGGACACATTAAACAGGAAATGGTCATAATCTGATTTGCATTTTAAAATCCTACTCCGGCTGTCATACAGAAATGGCCTTTCATGGGACAGTAGCTGAATTGAGGAAACAGAAACTTAAGGATTGTGGTAAACTTGAACTGAAGGGGTGGCAGAGACCAAGGAGAGAAGTGGAGTGATACAGAATGCATTCTGGAGGAAAAAAAAAAACATGTCCAGGTTATAAATTAGATATGGGAGCTGAGAGAACAGAAGTGCAGAGTCTGACACCAAGGCTTTTGAATTAGTAAATCAATGGATGAGGATGGGTCATTTACTGAAAGAGACACACTTTGGGGGAAGTCTAGGTGGTGAAGGAACTGGTAGTAAAAAGTTCCATTTTTTAACATGCTGAGTTTGAGGTATTTATTATACGTCAAAGTACAGATATCAAGCAAAAATTAGAAACACAGAATTGCCGAACAATATCATTGGTAGGCATTATTATAAAGTGGGTATTTAAAGTCATGGGGAAGGGTTATATCATTTAAGAATGAATGGTAGAAAAATAATAAAAGCCTATGTCAGCCCTTGCAGAACAGGAGAAGTTAGTCAGAAAAGAGATTAAGAAGGATCTGTCAGAGAGATAAGGGGAATGTATTCTCTCCATATGGTTGAGAGGAGAGTGTTTCAAACAGGGAGTGATCAACTAAGTTGGATGCTGTTGGCCTGTAGAGCTACAGGAAGACGAAGAATGCTCCATTCAATTTAACTTCACGGAAATCATTGATGGCTGAAAGCAGACAATTCAGTAGAGTGACAAGACAGAAAGTCAGAAGTGTAAGAAAAGAGAAAAAGACAACACCAAAATAACCTTTCATATTCAACAAATTGGCAAACATTAAGCAAATTAATTACACCAAGTGCTGTTGAGCATGTAAGGAAACAGGAATTCTCATACATACACTTCAGGAGGCTTTGTAAATTAGGAAAACCTGTTTTGGAAGGCAATTTGGAAATACAGCAGTCGGGGAAGTGGAGTATACCTATCAATATGACTTGGCTCTTTACTTCTCAGTATGTACCCTGGAGAAACTCGCCCACATGCACAAGTGACATATGCAAGAGTGATCATTGAAGCCCTGGGATAATAGAGATTCAAGGGAGATGGTCTGACTGTCCATCCACATGGAATGGCTAAAATTTTCTTATTCAGACAATGATATAATATAGATAGGAAGTAAAATATAAGAAACTAATCTATATCAGTGTGAATACATTTCAAAACAAAATGTTGAGTTAAAGAGCATTGTCAATAATTGCATAATAGTAATAACAGTGGTAATTAATGAAAATTATTACTAATAGCATAAATATCATTTACAAAAATTTAAAGACATGGCATAGTGTTTAAAAAATTGTGAGTGTATATGTATATAGAAACATGAAATTTTAAAATGTTCATGGGAGAGATATACATCAACTTCAGGAAAATGGTTACCTCTAGATTGGGGAGGCAAAATATAGTAGAACAGACCTTTAGTTATTTCTGTAATACTTTAATTCTTAAAACTAAAAGAGAGACATCTGAGAAAATACAGAAAAAATGTTATTATCTTTCAATCTTGGTAGGGATTGCTTGACTATTATTTTTTGCAGTTTTATATATGTTTGGAATATTTCTTCATTCTTAGTTTTTTAATAAATGATAGCTGAGGAGGTAGAGGAAGTGAGTCTAGAGAATTTGATCAGAGAATTTGTCTCCTGGTTGATCTCATCAAGATCTCTAACTTTAAGCAGCATCTGTATGTGGACTCTGTCTCCCCTGAGAGGTAGGCTGATATGTACATACTTCTATTCCACATCTCCATCTGGATATCCAATGGATCTTCCAAACTTAGCCTAACAAGTTTTTGATTCCCCACTCTTGCTCCCAACAAAACTTGCTCCTCTTTGTTTCCTCACCTGGGTAACCAATCCCACTCTCCACCCAATTTCCCTGGCCCCAACTTTAGGTTGTATTCATAATTCATCTCTCTCTCTCTCTCTCTCTCAGACAGACAGACACACACACACACACACACACACACACACACACATCTCTCTGCTGTTAGCAAGTCATTTTGATGTTAGCTCAAAATATAAATCTTATGGCCAGGTTCACTGGCTTATGCCTGTAATGCCAGCACTTCAAGAGGCCAAGGTGGGAGGATTGTTTGAGGTTAGTAGTTTGAGACCAACCTGGGTAAAGTAATGAGGACCCCATTTCTATAAAATATTTTTTAAAATTACCTGGGCATGATGGTGTGTGCCTGCATTCCTAGCTACTTTGGAAGCTGAGACAGTAGGATTGCTTGAGCCAAGAAATTTGAGGTTATAGTGAGTTATGATCATTCCACTATACTCTAGCCTGTCTCAAAAAATCTATATCTATGTTTCTATATCTATCTGTCTATACCTATTTATATATCTCCAGAATCTACCATTTCCCACCACTTCAACTGTTGCCATCTTAGTCCAAGCCACTGTCTTCTCTTCCTTGCTCTGTGGCAATGGATGTTTGTTTTGTTTCTCATTCTAACTCTATAGTTCAACAATAGCACTGGTATCTTTTAAAATGTGAATCACAGCCGGGCGCGGTGGATCACGCCTGTAATCCTAGCATTTTGGGAGGCTGAGGCAGGCAGTTCATGAGCTTAGGAGATCGAGACCATCCTGGCTAACACAGTGAAACCCCGTCTCCACTAAAAATACACACACACACACACAAAATTAGTCCTGCGTAGTGGCATGCACCTGTTGTCCCAGCTACTTGGGAGGCCGAGGCAGGAGAATTGCTTGAACCTGGGAGGTGGAGCTTGCAGTAAGCCGAGATTGTGTCACTGCACTCCAGCCTGGGTGACAAAGCAAGACTCCATCTCAAAAAAAAATAATAATAAATGTGAATCACATCATGTCACCATCCTGGTCAAACTCATGAAAGAAACAAAATACAGGTTCCTTTCTGTGGTCTCCATAAAGCCAAAGGAATTTTTATATTTTATAGAATCTCAAATAATATTTGTGGGATAAATAAATGAATGGGAGAAAACATTACTGAAGGAATAAGGAACTTGAATTGGTGCAAGATCATGGGCACAAGTGGAGGAGCCAGCATTTAACAGTAGGTGAAATATCACTCCAGCATAACAAGAGAAATGCTGGAGGAGATGGTTGAGGCTTTGGTGGAAGGAAGTAAAGGATTTCCTGCTTGATGGGTTTTATTTCCTCAGTGAAGTGTGAGGCCACGCCAGCAACTGCCAGGATGTGTGGCATGTAGGATATATGTAAGAAGAGAGGAGAAAGCATGCGTCAAAGAACACAAAATCAAAATTTCTGCCAAAGTAGGATTTTCAACATTTTTACTGCCTATTATGGCTTAGTATTTATGAATTTAGTATTAATCCAGTCATCCCCATCAAACCCTTTTCTTGTAATATTTAACTGCTTGAGTGCAGGCACAGAAAAGATGGAAAGTTAGTTCTGATGAGCTGGAGTTTTTACTGGAGTAGAAGAGAGAAAGGAGGGAGGGGATAGTAGATAATGATTGTATCTAATGATGGATCATAAAATCTAAGCTGGGCAAAGAGTACAGTGAAGATAGGAGGGAGGTTAGGAATAGAGAGAACTGATGGTGTTCATGGATTGGAGATTTAGATGTGATATGAACTGCAGCAGGGTGAGAATTAGATACGGGAATACTTGGTATAAAGATTACAAAGGTGAAACACCAGTGTGATATTGACAAATGTATGTTTGATATTTGTTTTTTGTTTTGTTTTGTTTTGTTTTGTTTTTTGAGACGGAGTCTCACTCTGTCACCTCGGCTGCAGTGCAGTAACCAGATCTCAGCTCACTGCAAGCTCCACCTCCCGGGTTTTTACGCCATTCTCCTGCCTCAGCCTCCTGAGTAGCTGGGACTACAGGTGCCTGCCACCTCGCCCGGCTAGTTTTTTTGTATTTTTTTAGTAGAGACAGGGTTTCACTGTGTTAGCCAGGATGGTCTCGATCTCCTGACCTCGTGATCTGCCCGTCTCGGCCTCCCAAAGTGCTGGGATTACAGGCTTGAGCCACCACCCAGCCTGTTTGATATTTGACCCAATTTCCTGGCATACAATTCCTAAAATCCTTGGAATCTTGAAAGTGCTGTCTTTTTTGTGTGCTAGTGATTGATTGATAGCTTCAGGACGGGGCTGATCACCAGAACGACCAAGGCAGGATGAGAGGGCTGGGACTTTCAGTTCTACTCCCCAGACTCCGGGGAAGAGAGAGAAGCTAAAGGTTAAGTTGATCACCAATGGCCAATGGAATGGTTTAATAAATCATGCCTAGGAAATGAAGCCTCCACAAAATCCCAAAAGTTCTAGATTCTGAGAGCTTCTGGAGGTTCCTGGAGGGTGGTGGGCCCAAGGAGGGTGTGGAAGTGCTTCACCCCTTCTCCCTACCTCACTCTGTGTGTTTCTTCATCTCTACCCTTTGTAATAGCCTTTGTAATAAACTGGTAAACATAAGTGTCTCTCTGAGTTCTATGAGCTGATCTAGCAAATTGATGAAATCTAAAGAAGGGGTTGTGGGAGCCCTAACTTGAAGCCAGTGTCAGAAGTCAGAAGTCCCTGAGGCCCAGACTTCAGACTGGTGTCTGATGGAGAGTGGGGCAGTCTTGTGGGACTGAGCCTTCAGCAGGTGGGATCTGACACTGTTGCCAGGTAAATAATGTCAGAATTGACTTGGACTACACCAACTGGTGTCTGCTGCAGAACTGACTGGTGTATGGGGAAACCCCATCCTTCACATTTGGTCACAGAAGCTTTCTGTGTTGATTGTTGAGTAAGAGACTAGAAGAAGCATTGTGAGTCTGAGTGTGAGTTTCTTCTTCAGAACCGGCAGTCAGGGGACTGATTGGCTGATTGTAGGAAAGGTCATTGAAACAGAGGGGATTAGGGTATTGAGCTATATTAAAGAACAATTGAAAATGTTGAATGTTAAAGAAAAAAAGTCCAGTCTTCAGAAAGACAGAGAAGGTTACTAAAAAGCAATCAGGAAGGGGCAATGCCATTAACATAAAGGTTTGTTTGTTTATTCATTTGTTTCAGGAGGAAATGGGGAAGGGAGACATCTAGAAATGTCACTAAAGACAAAAGATTATACTCACCCTATTTTCTGCATGAAGGAATACAGTCTCACAAATAAACCATCACTTTTTGAGTTGTGGCAGAGAAACAGCATTCTCAGGTAATCATGATGTAATGTATATATATATATATTAAATTATCACATGCACATCTTAAATATATACAATTTTTGTCAATTAAATATTTTTAAAATAAGAGATTTTGTTCTGTTTGTTCTGGTATTACCCAGTACCCAGTTTTGTCAATGCTTCCATAACTTGGGACAAAGTTTCTTATTTGTTCACTATATTCTCTCTAGTGTTACTTCACCTTTTGAGGATCAAAACCAAAATAGCCTGATATGGTTTTACTAGCTGTAAAACTGCATTTTTCCTTTGGTATTTGATACTTGCAAAAATAAGAGTTAATAAAGCAGCAAGATATCTGCCTATTGTTGTGTTTAGGGAAATAAAAAACTAATCAGCTATTTAAAAAAATTCAGAATGCTAGCCTTTGGTATCCCCTACTGTTTGATTTTGGGCAAATCATTTAACATGTTTGTTCTGAATTTTTAACCTGTAATGTAAGCTGGACCGTATGATCTCCAAGCATCTACCTAGGTCTAGAGTCCTATTTCTTTGTATTTATCCTATTTACCACATTGCCTTCTGTATTTTACCAGTTTTCAATTATTTTGGAATTATATCTGCTATTTGCTAAAAATGAACTTTAAATAACTGAGATCCATGTGGTTTTCTTCTGCTTCCCAAAAGACGAAATTGGTGGAAATACAGTAATCTCTACAGATAACTCTTGGTTAGCCACACTAATAGAACTTAGCATCATTGATGAGAATTCAAATATTAAGTAATAAAAAAAGTTTATATTTGAGTTTGGACTACACCTTGATTTACTTATTTTGCAGGTATACTTTCTGAATTACACCATTATAAACTAAGCATTATAAATTAAATATTCACATTCTTTAGGTAATTATCAGCTGAGAGGTATGAGGATGAAGAGTTCTGAACTTTCTAATAGAAGAAGAAAGACCAGACTGTAATTAAATAATTTAAAAATGCATAATATGTCACAACAATAATAACAGTAATACTAGTCAACAAATGAATCTGTTGGATAATGGAAAGTTAACTAAATAAA
Source organism: Theropithecus gelada (assembly GCF_003255815.1). Taxonomy (NCBI): domain Eukaryota; kingdom Metazoa; phylum Chordata; class Mammalia; order Primates; family Cercopithecidae; genus Theropithecus; species Theropithecus gelada. Next base: position 119,087,586 of record NC_037682.1, on the reverse strand, counting down.
CTTGTCTCTGTTTGCCATCCCCAACTTGAAATAACCTAGGGCACAAATATCTTAGCACAGTACCTGGCACAAAACAACTCAATAAATATTGATTTTTCTCTTTTTTTCTTGATTATTAATACAGGTTCCTTTTTTATTTTCTTAATTTATATGAAGGTCACTTCTTCTCTATTGATTTGAATTCTTGTAGAACAAAGAGATTACAAATACAAAAAGAAAATGTTGAAACCTTGTTCTAAAAGAGAGCTTAATGTGACAATAAGAACAGTTTCCCTTGCAGTAAAAATACTGTTAGGAAGTGTGTGGACTCAAAATTCGCATCAAACCTATTTATTTTGCAGATATGGGGTAAATTTCCCCGTTAGTCACTAAGATAGGCATATAAGGCACCATGACAATAATTATTATAAGCAACCAGTCTTCAAATGGATAGTTTGAACATAATATAATATACTTTAACAAATGGGATTTTAACACTCTCTAGGTATTTTCTCTGCTGTGTGAAATGCACTGTGTGAAATCTCTTTGTTCAGCTCAGACAGGTCGTTTGTCAAATTCCTCCTCATTATTAAAAATGTATTCAGTGGCATTTAATGAGTACATATGGATTCAGAAATGATCACAAATCAAAATTTCAAAAGTCATATTTTTATCTGCACTCTCCAAGGCTATGAATATGTAGCAGGCCTTTAATGTGGACTATTGTTAGTGCTCAAACAGGATCTGATTCTTATCACTGAGATTTTATAGCCCTCCTTTTTCAAGTAAGGAAGTTACAGAACCCAAAGAGATAGAGTGAGTGTCTGTGAAAGAAACCCCGAGAATGGGGATTTTAACCTCAAATTGCAGTCCCCATTCAACTATTCTTCCATTTAATGACTTTGTAATTAATATTTGCTAATTTATTATTTTGTTTAGAAACTAGTGTTTATGAAGTGTTTGCAAATAAATTATGCTCTGTAAGTACTACAGTATTAATAGTAACAATAATTATTGTGTGAATAAGTGTAATTTGAAACAGAATTCTTGGATTCCCATTTTGAAGCGTTGCTTTTTCTCTTTGCACAGTCAGAAGAGTACATCACAAAATTAGGCAGTGGGAAAATTCCCTTTTCAAAACCATACAGAGAGAGAGGCCTCACAGATTTTACCTAAACCGAAAAGATCGATGGTAATAAGGCTTACTATTTATCATAGCAGAATATTTCACAGAACTAAGAACAAAGGCAGTTTATGAAAATCTCACTTATTTGGTCCAGGTTCTATTCCAAGAATACCTTTAAAATGTGGTTCACTAAAGGATAAAAATATTTGCAGGAGTGGATACAGCTGTCACCTAAAACTACACATAAACATTAAAGGAATGTAGGCAGGATTTTAAACCAAAGACACTCACCCCAGTCTGGTCCATAAAAACTCTCCTCACAGCTCTTCTTGCTCTTTTGCCTTCTGCTGACTTGTTGCAGTTGGATACAGAGACTGGAAGCTACAGTTCAAGGTGATAAAGCCCAAAAAAGGTAGAGCTGGGATCCTCCAACCATTGTTTGAATGACAGCTGCTTGCTTGAAAATTTATGTGAGCAAGATATGTACTTCTACTTGAGTGTGTGTGTGTTTGTATAAATATATGTAGACACACATATTTACATATATACACACGTGTGTTTTTATATATGTGTGTGTGTATGTGTATATATATGGTCTTAGTCCTTTTTGTGCTGCTATAAGATAATAGTTGAGACTGGGTAATTTAAAAGAACAAGAATTTATTTCTTACAGTTCTAGTGGCTGAGAAGTCCAAGGTTGAGGGGCCGATATCTAGTGAGGGCTTTCTTGCTGCATCATCTGATGGCAGTCGGTAGAAGGGCAAAAAAGCATACTTGTGGGAGAGAAAGGATGCCAAATTCATTTTTTTTTTTAAATTAGGAACTTACTCCTGTGATAACGTACTCCTGGAACAATGCCATTAATCCATTCATAAGGATTCCTTGTGACATAATTACCTCTTAAAGGCCCCGCCTCTCAACAGCCTTGCATTGGGGATTAAGTTTCCACACGTGAACTTTGGGGAACACATTCAAACCTTAATATGTATCCATACAGTATATAAAAATAATGTATATAAATGATTTATAACTATATATTGAGTACTACATAAGTATATAAATGCAAATTATATATACATATAATATATTAAGTTATGTATTATATAATTATATATAACTTAAATCATAACATAATCATATATAATATACATAATAGTTTAGTTCTCAGAGTGACTGCTTTCATTATGTGTAATATACAGTACCATATCTCATATAATTATATATAATCCTTATACACATTATTATATGTTATATTTATATATGTGGTCATGCTACATAAAGATATTTCAATCAATAATGGACCACATGTATGACAGTGGTTGTATAAGATTATAATGGAGCATATAGAGTAACCCGATATTGGCATTGCAGATCAAGTAGGGGAAATTATTGGTATTTAGTAATGGTGCTGGGATGTTTGGTTTTCCGTATTCAAAAAAATGTATATATACATATATGTACCATCTGGGCTTGTGTAAGTGCACTCTATGATGTTGCACAACAATGAAATCACTTAACAGTGCGATTTCCCAGAATGTATCCCCATCGTTAGGTCGTGTTATGATCATGTGCCTGACTGTATATAATCATAAAAATAGCAAGTATGAGAACTACATTAGGATCAAACTTCCAGAATTACAGTGCAAGGTCAGAATGAGCCAGCAATGTGACCACCTTGATGCCAAATACTGAGCATTTATCTAGTGCTTTTACCTCCTCATTGACAAAGAACAGGATTGGTGCTGCCATCAAGATGACACTATAGCCTGCAGATGGAGATCATGTGCCAATAACAACATAGACAGGAGCATCATAGGGCAAGGAATATGGCAGGTGTTGACAGCTGTCTCTCAAGTTACTTCTTTGTAATCATTTGCAGGTGACAAATACAGGCAGCTTCAGCCCAAAGCTCGCTGCTGAGCTGCTTCCAGCCCTTGCTAAACTAGGGCAGCATTACAGGCTACCTCCAGTTCTACAGACTTTGCCACTAAAGGCCCTGTCAATACCAGATATACACTGGGCTTGTACAGGCTATGTTCACCTCTGTAACTCTTCTGTGTTTAACAGCAGGGCAGCTAACTTCATCATCCTTCACTGGATTTTCCTTTTCGGCTTACATCTCCAAGAAGATTCTAGTGCTGTAATATCTTTCTTTTTCCCTCTATTTACTACAGGGCTATGTCTAAATGTGATTAGATTTACTCCATGCCAGTGCTTCTTGGGTCTAAAGTCACAAACTGCTAACAGGTAGATCTGAGAGATGCTCAACAATTCTGCCTTCCTATTTTGCCTTTCTATTTCTCTCGCAAGCCAATGCAGTGTAAGTTAAAGCCAATTTCTTTCTTTCTCAGACAGACACCACAGCCATTACATTGGGGGTTAAATGGTTTTCACTCTCCTAAAATGGTTAAGATGCCTGTGTTATTGGGTTACTTCAGCTCCCTGTGATCCACATCCTGTTGCCAGCGAAGGTCACCAAGATTTTGGAAGCAGAGTAATGAAGTCTTAGGGGCCCTGGTTTTATTTAAGTAGTGTCAGCACATCATTGGTGGTGAAAAACCTACAAGGTGTGATTCCTCTTCTGGATTCTTAGAGCCCAAGCTGAGACTACAGGAGTTCACAGTAGAAGTTTATTTTCCACTCGAAATGTAGTTTCTATTCTTAGGTTTACATCCAAAGACACAGAAGATCAAGGCTTCCAGTGGCCCTTCAGAATGCTGTAGTAACGTCGACCCTAGTGACCTGAGATTGTTGAGGTATGAGACTCTTTTCCCCTATTCTTCAGCATGTTAGGGAAGAAGATTTTCAGAACTTTTCTGTGTAGCCTGTCTCTATGTCCATACTGAAATTCAAGGCATTCCCCATAATGTCTGACTCCAATCCTTCCTTTTAAGTCTCTCTGTCTTCCTTTCCTCCTCTCCATTATTCAGCAATAGTGAGGCAGTCCGCTCAACAACAATGCCCTATTCAGATCTATTCCCTGCTTCCCTAGAAAAAAAATGCTACAATTTGACCACCGAAGGGAAGCATCACACATTTTACGTGTAAAATATCCCATCTTCATAATTTTAATCTTTTTTTTTGGTCTTGTATCACCAATATTGAAGTACAACTAAGGAGAATTAGAGATTTGGAGTGTGGGTTACATGTTACTGGCTTTTGCTGAACTTTTGGGACAGAGAGAGTGGAGGATGTCTTCAGCTCAAGTTATGCAATGATATTGAGCTCCATGCTCAGATACAGGAAACAGAGGAAAGGATAGCTACCCAGAAACCAAGAACAGTCATCGGGCTAGGTGGATTCCTTAGGGACACAGCTGCTAAGTGGGAGAAAAACAGCACAAACCAAGTCTTCTAATTCTTTGGCCTGTTCTCCAGTCCTCATTCACAGAGGAAGTGGCAAGGATCCGAGGAACAGCTTTTGCTAATTATTAGGCATTTTCACTCATGCTGTGTTCATTTTGCCAGGGTAATATAACTAAGTGTATGATTTTATTCTTGCTTATTTATCTAGGTTACTTGTTAGCTCTTCATTTCCTTACTATTTCCTAGTTTGGATTCCAAAACACCTTTCTAATGCCACTTCCTTGCTGAATAAGCTTCATTGACTCTCTATTGCTTATAAAATAAAATTGCATGCACAATTAACTATAATACAGTAAGCTAATAATAGCATTTATTGAGCCCTTTTTAAGTAAGCTGTGCTGCGTGCCTTCTGTGTATGATACCTAAATCTCACAACTACCTTGCAGAGTAACTATTTTATTCCCATTCTACAGATGAGGGTTCCGAGGCACTGAGAGGCAAGGGGCTTACTCACAGTCAAAGAGCTCCTAAATGGTAAAGCCAGAATTTAAACTCAGATTCTTTTGAATCCAAAGTCATTACCCTCATATTAAAGTAGGTCATTGTGCTCATTGGTCAGTTCATTCATTTACTTAATTGATGTTAATGACACTTGTATCAACAAAATATTATGGGAAGGCAAAAAAGGGAGCAATTAAATCAGAGACATTTAGAAGGGCGAAAACTTTAAGAATAAATAGAACTGAGTCAAGTGCTGAAAGTGCATGTAAGGTGTGGACTGGCTTTTGGAAGACGGTTTTTCTAGGATAGTGAGCATGAAAAAATAAATAATCAGTCCACAGAAAATAGAAAAAAAAAAACAACCCACTTAAACCCTATGACAAATGTTTTTTTCTTCGATTCAGCCCAACTCTACTGAGTTTCAAAATAAATGTATGATTCAATTTAATGTCCTTTGCAAAAAAGCATGTTGGTTTGGGAAGATGACGATGCATATACTATGTTAGAAATGTATAGTTTCCTAAAGAGGCATTTCTTTATAAGACAATGGGTCTTACAAGACTACAGGAAAGGACATACATCTGGGGAATTGTCAGAGATGTCACTTGATTCTTCCTTTCACTGGACTCTTCTAGTAGATGAAGCATACTAAACATTTTTTTTTTTTTTTTTTTTTGAGACGGAGTCTCGCTCTGTCGCCCAGGCTGGAGGTCGCCCAGGCTGGAGTGCAGTGGCCGGATCTCAGCTCACTGCAAGCTCCGCCTCCCAGGGTCATGCCATTCTCCTGCCTCAGCCTCCCGAGTAGCTGGGACTACAGGCGCCCGTCACCTCGCCCGGCTAGTTTTTTGTATTTTTTAGTAGAGATGGGGTTTCACCATGTTAGCCAGGATGGTCTGGATCTCCTGACCTTGTGATCCACCCGTCTCGGCCTCCCAAAGTGCTGGGATTACAGGCTTGAGCCACCGCACCTGGCCACATACTAAACATTTTGAGTGGGTACTGTTGGAAGGGAGAAAGGCCCCTGATGAGAAGCACGTGGACAGGAATCTCCTTTGTCAGTGAGCCCCTGGCATTACGTGACCATGGCCATCTTACACTCATCATGGGCCACTTCTTAGGTCTTCGTATGCCCACTGCCCCTGAGATATAACTTGCCTTTGAAAGTGTCTATTTTGTGTGAGAACTGGGAAGTGGAGACATGAGTTTCACGTAGTGTGTTCATTTGCAGAGGCAGTGAGTGATGCTTCATTCTGAAACAAACGTGTGAGTGAAAAACAACCAATCCACTCAGACTAAACCTATCTTCCAGCGTCCCTCCTGAACCTAAAACAAACAGTCGACTCAGACACAAAACAGATGCACATTATCCTGTCAAATTCTGCTCTCCCTAACTCAATTTAGCATGGTGACTGCAATCTTTTTTTCTTTTCTATGTTGGTTGTCATTCTACCTGGGACTGCTGAGAAATAAAGTTTATTCTTTCCCACAACTCATACATGTCCAAATATGAAATTTTCATGATTTTATTCTCTTGCTTCTCTTACGCTTCCACTTCCAACACACACATCAAATCATGCCAGGTGAGCTGGGGGCAATTGCTCTTAGTGCACTGAGCCAATGGACACATATTTTACGTTCCATTTTAAGTCCTACTTAAAATTTCTTCCTTAGGATAAGGTTGGTCTTTTCTGATATATATATATTTTTTTACTTTTTTAATATATTATTTTTAGAAACTCGGAAGGTACAAGATGATCCTTGAGAGATTCTCTTAACATTATTTACTCTATTTCAGAGAAATGGCTGGGAAAATATACTTCACAGTTGTACACGATCATTCAACTTGCAATGAAATACTTGTTGAATCTATTGGACTAGATAAATGTGAAAGCCAAAAGAACACACCAAAAACTGTACACTCCTATTATTTCTCCTTTTTCACCGTGATTTCACCAATTCAGAAAGCAGACCGTAGCTTTGGCGGTTGGAGCTCTTGAAACTTATACTGCTAAGTAATAGATAAGGGATAAGTTGAAGCCGTCTCTCTGCCTCTCATTTCCTTAGACTCCATATGCTTAATAGCTCCTGCAAAGCTTTCCATTGTACAGACTCTTAATGCAGCTGTCGTAAGTGCAGCCATAAGAATTTCCTCTGATAAGAATGATCACAGAAAGCAAAATACCTGTTTTCCCGTTCTCATGCATTTACTTACTATGTAGGTAACCTTCAGCAAATCATGTTTTGTTTGTTTGTTTGTTTTTTTTTTTCCTGGGCTTTCTGTACCCTCAGCTTGAAAAAGAAGACCAGATGCTCTTTGGGGCTCTCCAAGCTCTAATCTTATGATCACAGTCTCTGGTGGGGTGATATCCACTATCAACATCAACTTGAATGAGTCTTTTCTCCATCTAAGAAAAAGCAAACTAAGAGAGCTTGAAAACTGCATATAATAATATCATAAAATTCACAGGCTGAAATTGCAGGTCCAACATTGTTAGGTAGATGATAGGGGAAGTCCATGATTTAGAAGCGGAAGCAAGAGATTTAGAAGTAGAAGCTGCTCCCAGTCTCTCATCCATCCAGCCAGAGACATTGTAACGATCATTTACCTAGGCAGCCCAATGTTTCAGTTTCCTCCTCAGTTCCTGTTTATGTAGAAACTAAGGTTTTGAAGTTATCCTAATGTTTTATTTTATTTGTTTTGTTTTATTTTGGCCTAGCATCTCAGGGCTTCAGAGGCAGATAATTGTATATGTTCAGGCCAAAACTGGAGAGTGTCACTATTTCCCTTCCTTTTCTATGAAATTTCCTGTCCTAGATTTTTAACTCTTTATCCTTTTTTCCCTTTGTATGTCTCAAGTTACACATTTTGGTCTGGCCATGGCTTTCCATCTGCCCGCTCTATAGCTCTTAAGAGTGGCCCCACATGTTCTGTCCCAGATTCATTACTGAAGGGACTCTGCCGCAGGAAGGCATGTGGCCTCAGGTACTCCTTAGTGCTAAATTTAACTTTATGCTTGCTATCTCCGTACGCCATTTCCCTTCGCTGTTTGTGCCTGCGTTTTCCTCATATGAAATGGAGATAATAACACTTACCTTCTGCAGCCCACCAGGGTGTTATGAGGATTAATTAAAGTTCTTTGAAGATGACAAGTCCTGAGCATAGTTATTATTAGCTAAGCAACCTGCCTGTTTTAATATTAAGGGTCTTGAGGAAGGGCAGATGAGCTCTTTTAAGCATAACCCTCACTCCCATTTTTCCCATATTACTTTTTGCCAGCTCCAGCATGCAGAGAACCTGAGGGTGTTCTTTGCAAAATGTGCTTTTTCAATAGGATTAAACTGCATAAATAATTGAAAAGTGGCAATGCGCCTGAAGAGTGGAGAGCACCTTCTCATTACTTCCTGCCTTCCCAGCCACCTCCGTGGAACCCTAAGAGCCCTCTAGTTTCCTAAGGCGAACTGCAGAGGCCGGTAGTAATTAATTCTTGGCATATACATACCATTTTGTTCACTTCAAAATATTTTACAAAATATACATTTTAAAAAAACCCATAGATTAGGCTCATTGATTCTCACTTCCATGATGGAAAAACTGAGGTATAAATATATGAACCCATTTGCCTAAAGACACAGAGGGAAAACAAAGGCAAAAGCCTCATTCTTAAACTCATGGATTATTAGGTTCAAAGATCTAAGTAGTTTAAATAATGGCATTTTGAAATTTAGAGTTGCCCATCTCTGGCCTTAGTTCTACTCTTTATAGTAGCACCAGTTTGCTGGCTTTTCAGCCCTGGAAGTAATGAAAACCTAAAAGGCGGCTGTCAGGCTTCTGGCTGTTCCTCATAATGGTATGTCTTCTCATTATCAGGTAGAACATTCCTCTTTCGTGTGTCCATTCTATTCACTGTTCTATAAAATCTCACCTCTTCTCTCTGAGTCTTCTTAAAGTGTGATGCTCACAATATATACTGAGTACTCTAGATACAGTCAGACTAGCATGGAGCAAAATGAGATTTTACCTCCCTTATTCCAGACTCTGTTCTATCTTACACAATGACACATCATACTCATGACTCCTATTACGTTTAACATCAGCTAACATTGCCACATCATTTTCACCTCCTGCTAGCCACGGAATTTTTTCTTTATCTTTTACTGATTCAATTGATTTTTACCTGTATGCAAGACTTCACATGTATAGATAATTATTTAGCATTCTAGTCTTCCCTTGTTTTTCTCAGCTTGATTAAATCGTTATCAACTCTGACTTTCATGCAGCCTGTGAGCTCACTCTTTTTACCAGCAGTGGTAATAATGATCCCTTTATTTCCTTTATTGCCTTTGCAGATTGTCTAGTCTGCAAAGGAAGACAACTCAGGAAAAATAAAAGCAAGACAGAAGCAGAAGGAATGGAAGTTAGGAAGTGAATAAAATGTAGAGAGGATAGTGATAGTGGAGAGAAAGACAATTTAAAATTTTCTAATTTCCTAACATACCTTTCTAAAGATGTGAACATTGCAAAAGAGGAAGAATTTCCTTTTTCCCAGAGCACACAGTAGGAACATGACTAAGATGAGATGAAATGTGCAAATATTGAATTTTGCAGACATTTTCTCTAACTTGTTATAACTTCATTTTCCCTGTGCCATTTCACCTTCATGTTGGTCGTCAGGATTACTGAAAGGGTCTTAGTAACTTGGAGCAAAAAGCTTCTTAATGGATCCTATAGGAGAATCATACTTCCTTTTTTATTCCTGGGAGTCCTTTTCGATGCGGATGCTTTTCTGTTATTTTCTGTGGATCTGGATGGCAGTGTCACCTACTCTCAGGCTATTAGTTTCCTGACTACTGAGCTTTCTTTGGCTATTATAAGTTCACCCCTCTATCCTCATTTGGAAATGAAGGGATTGTCTACAGGGATTGTCTTTCATTTCTATTTTTATTAAAAAAAAATTTAATGCATTGCCATTTTACCCTCTTGCCTGCAATGATTGCAGAAAGAACCAAACAGCAGCCAAGAAGAGTCCTAAGTAATCCTTAGAGAAATAAGTGAAGTCATAATTGGATAATCGGCAACCAACAATTATTATCTGGGTTACAGTCTTTTTGAGTGTACCTTCATGCCAGCGTGGGGCGCTATAAATAGACATGTGCTCTGGGAGAAGGAAGAACGAAGCCGAGAGAGAGAAAACAAAGTAGAAGGTAAAGAGTTTCCTGTGAAGAGTCAAAGCTTTAAAAAAATTAAAGCTGTAACACCACAAAGATTGCCTTTTGAATTGTACAAGTGAGATTCTCATCTCTGAAATCCAGTTTAGGTTAATGGCCTGAGGAGAGTCTTGGCTTCATCCTTCCACAAATGTATAAATTAGATTTGAATGGTGCTTGCCGGAGGCTCTCCGCCCATCTCGGAGAAAAGGCATGATGCCATTTTTTTCCTTAAATAAACAATAATAATTTAGCAATATAATTTAAAATCTATTAGCAATAATAATTGTTGATAGTAAAATAATGTAAGTCATATTAAAATAATTTAAACCAGTAAAATAGGAATACCAATCATTTACTTCTTTCCTTCTTATTTGATTGTGGATTCAGAGAAAATGGTGCCAGTGATGTAAGTTTCCATCAAACAATATGTCAGTCGGGGGAGATGAATTAACTGGGCAGATTTCACTGCTACCCCCACTCTCTACTCCTTTCTCCTCATACCCATCTCTCTGGTACACAAATGCTGACCTTGCCATTAAATATCTTACAGTTGTTAATCCCTGCTGCCTTTAACCTCTAAGTGACATTTCCATTTCCTGCTTAGATACCCAAGGAGCATTCTATTGGCAGTGAAACCTGGTTAGAAATATGTAGCCAGGCAAGGGGAGGTGGGGGGAACAGACAGGCCTGTCTCCGGTGCATCTCGTGGTGTTATAGCTTGTTTGTAAGCCTGGGACTGCTGCCTGGGAAGCAGAATTTTCATCAAAGTTTAGGGATACAAGGTCCTCACTTTTTCTCCTGAGGAGGATTTTTTTTCCTACCTTAAGGATTTTCAGAAGGCTAATTTAAGCCCTAGAAGAAAAAAAAAATAAGCTAGAGATCTAGAGATTGCAGGAAGTAAAAAGGAAACATTGGTGGGATAAAGCACAAAGAATTTCATAGTAAAAGGACAGCCTATAAAGGGATGAGCCTGGCTTTCTTACTTGGATTATGGAAAACTGTCTTATTATTCACCCAGTACCATGTGTTCCTGTGTGTCTATCCATGAGTGTCTGTGTATGTGCACACAAATGAGTTAGTGTGAGAACAAGATAAAAAATGAGACACAGAATTAACTAGGGATAGCAGGCTTCTTCTTAAGCTCTAATCTTTAAATGAAAAAATACATAAATGTTTGGCACAGTTCCTACCCATGATCGTTCTCCTTTGCATTGGCAGAAGACTTCCCCATCTCCATATGATGCATGCGGTTGCCTCTTCACAGGGTGACAGCCAGTATTATCTTAGAGTACTTGGTAGGATCATGGAAAACCCTAAGGGCCTTCATGGTAAAAACAAAACCAAACAATACGCACACACACACACACACACACACAATGAGAAGAAATTAAAAAGTAAAGTAAAAACAAATGTTCTCCCAAAGGTTTACAGACACTATTAAAAGCTCTTCATCATCATTTTTAATTGATATGATCTTACCACATAAAAAGATGGATAGGTCTTAATCTTCTTCTTAAATAGCATTTCCTGGTTATAAAGGGGTTACCTAAGTCAATGTGACACTGGAGAAAGCTTCAGGAAAATACCACAGGGCTATTGGTGAAGAGGTGTGAAGTATTGTTGTGCAGCACCCCTACTGACTTCTGTAGAGATGGGACCATACTCGAGAGGCCAAAAAAGAGACCAGAGCCAGCGAACAAGACAAAGGTTTATTGAGGGGACTTACATATAAGGCAATCCGTTGGCAGTGGGCTGGATAGGAGAACCACAATCCCTTATGAAAAACATAGTACTAGAAATACCACTTGACCCAGCAATCCCATTACTGGGTATTTATCCTAAGGATTATAAATCATGCTACTATAAAGACACATGCACACGTATGTTTATTGTGGCACTATTCACAACAGCAAAGACTTGGAACCAACCCAGATGTCCATTGGTAATAGGCTGGATAACGAAAATGTGGCACATGTACACCATGGAATACTATGCAGCCACAAAAAAGGATGAGTTCATGTCCTTTGCAGGGACATGGATGCAGCTGGAAGCCATCATTCTCAGCAAAATATCACAAGGACAGAAAACTAAACACCGCATGTTCTCACTCATAAGTGGGAGTTGAACAATGAGAACACGTGGACACAGGGAGGGGAACATCACACACCAAGGCCTGTTGGGGGGTTGGGGGCTGGGGGAAGGATAGAGTTAGGAGAAATACCTAATGTAAAAAATGAGTTGATGGGTGCAGCAAACCAACATGGCATATATATACTTATGTAACAAACCTGCACGTTGTGTACATGTAGCCTAGAACTTAAAGTATAATAATAATTAAGAAATAAAAACAAATAAAAAAATAAAGTATTAACATCATAAAAAAATTCAGTTATATAGCATTTTCACTTAGCACCCTCCCCCTAGCAAACTCCACCTGACAACCATCCCAAAACAAAGGGACTCCAACCCGTGTGGCCTACATACCATGGGATGGGATGGGCATTCAGATGTTTCTCACAGATAAGGAATGAATCTTCAGGCTGGCCACTCCTAGATTCCTTAGCTAGGAACCAACAACACACTCTTCTTAGACCATAGGGTCATTCTCAGGTTATGCTTAAGTTAAGATAGTGCTGTCAGGTATGTCTGCCATACAAGTACCCGCCACGGCCTCCAAGTAATAAGAGGGAAAGACTTTGGCCTGGAGAGATTGGTTCAAGTAAATTGTGTTGTTTTGTAGATGGTGATGAAAATTTTTAATCATTGTTAGTGGATCTCCTTTGTTTTCATGAGCCAGTGAATCCTAATGAATTTTAGTCATTATTAACTCATTCTATGGTATGACTGTGAACAATAATTTTACAGAAGAAATAGTTGTCGATAATCTTTAATATCTTGGAGACAACAAAAGGAATTTAAAAATGATCGCAGAAATTCCCATTCATCTTAAAAGGTCCCCAAATTGGGCTGTGTTTTGATACATGGTGCTGTTGAGTGCATAGTTCCACACAGAATTTTGTTTGTTTGTTTGTTTTTGAGACAGAGTCCCTCTCTGTTACCCATGCTGGAGTACAATGGCGCAATCTCAGCTCACCAGCGCGATCTTGGTTCAGTGCAAACTCCACCTCTCAGGTTTGAGCGATTCTCCTGCCTCAGCCTCCCAGGTAGCTGGGATTACAGGCGTGTGCTACTACGCCTGGAAAATTTTTGTATTTTTAGTAGAGACAGGGTTTTGTCATGTTGTCCCGGCTGGTCTCAAACTACTGACCGCAGGTGATCCGCTAGCCTCTGATTCCCAAAGTGCTGAGATTATAGGCATGAGGCACCCAGCCCAGCCAGTTCCACCCAGAATTTTAAAGCAGTAAGTTAAAACTCTGTCTTCTTTCCACCTTTCTACTTTCATCGAGATCAAACCGAGTCTCAGACATGATTAAACATTATCTTTGCGGTCCAGTCTTTGGCAACATGTCTTGGCTTCAATTTTAACTTCCCATGATTGGTTATAATTAAGGTTTTTCTGTTCTCCGTTTCCAAAGTTGCAAATTGAGAGACAATGTTGGTCTATACTTACATAAATAAGGCAGAAAAAAATAACTGGCTAGAGAAGCTACAATGATAAGGCAATTCCCCAACTTTAACTTAGGCCATCTCTCCAGCTCGACTACCTTTCTAGATAAATCAAATCAAATTTGACAATGAGATTAGCAGAGCTTGAACTTTCTTTCTTTGTCAGTAGCAGTGGTTGTACTCAGGAGCAGTATCTAATCTTTATTAACTTGCGTTTTCCAGAAAAGTAAGTCTGTGTCACATCAAGAAAGGTGAACAGGAATATCCATGCTAGTAATCTTGCATGCTACAGGGCCAACCACATCAATCACGGTACCTTATAAGACAGGGTGATTAATGTCCCCAAATCCTTTTAAGAAGAAAAGCTTTCTTGGAAAGTCAGTCCTCATAATTTACATCTAGAGTTTAGAAAATCACATGCGTAACTTAATGCACAGGAGGAATTGACCAAAATCTGAAGACCCAGGACTGGATGTTTAGACACCTTAGCCTTTTCAAACCTCAAGGCAATTTTCAGTAGACCTGTAAAAACCATTTTCTTTCCCTGAAGGGGTTTATCCAGGAAACTGAAAGAATTAAAATGAGTGCTCTGCACAAATAAATCAATCTTATTAATGAATTCCATGGCTTTTCTCATCCTAGTAACTTGTCAACAAATAAATAGTTACCCAAAGATTTCTGTTGGTTGTCATTATTTCAGGGGTTGCAATAATCAACAGTTCTTTAATGAGTAAGATCTTAGGTAATTTCTCTAGTAATTCTTTAAACGTATACCTTAGTAAACATGATTCCATGTGCATAAAATGCTCTAATTTTTTTAGCTCCTGCTCTGGCACTGACTTATCTATCTAGCAAATTATTATTTAAAAATAAAATGATTTTCTCATTATCTGTTCTGCAAAGCTTCCCTGACACCTTCATTTTCTCAATAGACATTCTTCTCTCTTCCCTATTTCCTCTTCATATTGTTGTATTTACTACATTGCCTTGTGATTTCATCTGGTCATTTAGTTATTCATTCCGTAAATACATATTGAGTACTTACTGTCTACTGGGTACTGTTCCACTCAATGAGATGAAACAGCATCTGAGATAGGTTAGGTCTGAGAACTCAGGAGTTTTCTTTCTAAGAGAGGAAAGATAGATTAGTTTACATGATTTTCTTTATCTGAATCTTTTTTCACAGTGACTTTACATAAATGGTGCACAGTACATATTGGTGGGGCTGAGTTTAATGTTAATTAATTGATTGGTTAATTATTTAATGTCTGTGTAATATTATGTCACCTGGATGACCTGAATGCTTACTTTTGAGGCTTTGCCCTGGTAATAGACAGTCAGTCTTCTGTAGCTGTCTCATCTGTGCTCTGAAGTCCTATCTGTCTCGGCTAAGACCCGACTTTCCATTCTGCTCTGAGTATTAATCATGAATCTTTTCTTGAGTGTCTGCTTCATTTGTCACCCTGCTCAGAACTATTCTCTGGACACTTTCTTGGCCAGAGCCCATGTTTCTTCCATTGCCTACTACAGCCCACTGTTTTCTGTTTGGCATGAGCTGCTGTTGTCGTGTTGCCCCCAAATTCTAAGCTGTTGATCTCTCCAGGGACCTCTATCTTGGTACTAATATCTCCCAGGCTGTACCGACAGCTCTCCTGAGGCTACTAAGAACACAGCGGGAATGGCCTGACTTAGACAGCATTCTCTGGTGAACCTCTGTCCTCACTGGGGTGGTTTGGTGGCCACAGGCAGAGTGTTGTAGGGCTGCCCCAGGGATCCCACTGCTGCCAGTTCAGGCTACTGTTGCTCTTCCCACCCCTGACCCCCAATTTAGAAGACAACTTTCTTTCCTCTATTTTGCCTTCAGAAAGAGACTCTTCAGTACATTTGCTTGGGCCCTGACATTTACACTTTTGAGATACAAAGCTGTTCCTTCCCTAAGGCACACACAGAACACAAGGAGGGCTGAGTCTGGGTGGAATTTAACAAAAGCCACCATATTGTGATTTGAAACATTGCACTATTTTATTCTTCTGCCTGGCTTTCAAGTCCATCTATTTTGCCTGACTCATTTCCCCGTGATAGATTTCCTCACAGATGCCCTGAACTCCCAATAGGGGCCCACAATTTTATCAAGCATACACTTAAGACCTAAGTGCATGCATGGTTCAGAATGTCCTCATCAGGACATTCCTATCCTAGCTTCCATGTGAGTCAAAGGATGCATAAAAACAATGCTGAGGACTGGCAAACAAAAATGTCATTTACTTTCACATGGTAATTGCTGCCTACCTGGGAGCCCCACTGAATGTTTTACATAAGGAGGATAAATTAGGTTTCATACAAAGTTACAATTCTTCCTCAGAAATTATTAACAACATAGATTTTGAAGTTATTCTTAGTTTACCAGCCTTTTGATCCACATCGTCTTTTTTTTTTAACCAGAACAAATCTTTGAAGTATGTATCAGTTACCTCATTTTTACTTTTGAGTTACTGAAATTTAGATTATTTAAGTGAAAGTAGCAAACAACACTGAAATTCTGACTCAAAACCCCGTGGTATGCCACTATTCCATAGTAATAGTTTATATCTTTAGCCTATAACTTATATATTAGGGATTATACCCACTGCCTCCACCTAAATTAAGGGCCCCAGAGGAGCTGAGAAATACATTATTTGATTTTGTGAGTCTTCTAGGTCTCTAGGTTAGCAAAGCAATCTTTGCTTCTTCAGAAAAAATAAAAGCCTTAAGAAATTATATTTCTTTCTTTTTTTTACTATATCCACTTCAGTAAAAACAAAAACAAAGACAAAACAGTTAAAACCGTAGAGGGATTAAAAATGAAAGTCCCATCTCCATCTTTCTGAGTGTGACTGGGCTAAATACATACCACAAACCAATGAGAGGAAGATGGGGAATATGGACGCAAGGGGAAAATCTAAGAGCATGCCAGTTTTAGAGGGAAATTGTTTTCAAGAACACTCCATTGGGCATATTGCTCCCCATAGTTATTGTATGTTGTAGGAACATACCCATTGTCGATCTTGTTTGTTGTCACCAAGTAAGGATGGGAAACTACTCAAGAAAATGTAAGTGCCTTCATCTGCCCACTACCTTAGTTTGTAGACATAGCTCATTCCCCCCAGATAGGTACAATTTGCTGTCAACACTTTGAAGAATAATGCATAGCCTTAGTCTACCTGACCACGCATACACAAATAGAAATATAAGATCAATAGTCGGAGCCCTAGAGTATGACCTCTCTTACCTGATAAAATAGTCAGTTTAAAAGTGGATAAATAGAAGTGGAATGAGAGACCATAGATGTGCAGAATGTGGGTTACCAGACATCCCCTTTATCAATAAGAAAGGTTGGATTTTCATGGTTGGTGGATAGGCTGCTGCAAATCTACCCCTTCCTACATCTTCAGTGTGGAAGAAGCTGAAAAACACAGTCTTCTCCACTCTCCCACTATCTGTCTTAGTGTCTCTCTGGAGACTTCATACATCTTGATGGGTTAAGGCATGACTATGCCACAGAAAGAAGAATGAGTATTTTCAAAGCTTTGAAGCTCCAGATCAAATCCACAGGGCTGGACAACATCAGGCGATTTGATCTCTATAGCCCTACGGGGAATATAATGGGATTTTATTTCTTTAAAGATGGTAGTGTGTTTTCCTCTCATTAAAATGTCTGCTTTTTTCATTTTATTGACAGTTCTGAGTTTGTTTTTTCCTTTGGGGAGGAACTACAGGTTTGAATGCCCCTTATTATCTAGCTTTAGGCATCTTTGAACTCTTTTTAAAGTATTTGCTTATTTTTAGAATTGAATTAACTACCCTGTGCCTTAACATAATATGAATCCATAACTGTCAGTGGCCCAGACAGATGTCCTTACAGCACATGGGTTAATCCTGGGGCATCCATCACTCACCAAGTCAAGTGCTAAAGCCAGTTAAGATACAGCGTGGGCTGAACACTTACATATATGTATATGGGCCTTAAACTTGGGTTAATGGATGACAAGATGACTCTCAGGCCATTTAATTCTACTTGATTCAGGAGTCAGAAACCAAACCAGTGAAGCAAAACAAAAACAAAAAAATCAATCTCTAGATTCCTGAACATTATTGCCAACCATTCAAGGCTTCTCATTCCCTGCTATACTAAGCTAATATCCTCTGAATATTTTATCTGTCCTCATTCTTTCTTTCTCTACAGGATCTTTTAAAATATGCAGTCTTCCTTTCAGCAAAGTTGTTTTTCTTAAAGTCCAAATAAACACACGTTGCTTGCTTCCACATATAGTATCACACCTTTGGTCATCTTGAAGAACCTCCTCTCTTTCTTCTGAAACCTCCCAAAGTATACTGGAGCAATTCTCAGTTGTCAATGTTGGGTCCACAGACACCCAGCAGTCTCTGAGGTCCTTTTAATGGGCCCACTATTTGAAAACTATTTTAATGTTAATACCAAAATATTATTCTCCTTTGTCGCTGTGTTGAAAACTGAACCAAGGCATGAATCAATGTAGTAGAAATAAACTGTGTGTATGTCGTCATTGCAATGCTGCTAGGTGCTTATAAAAAATTCCACATAAGGTGGTACATACCTGTAATCCCAGCTACTTGGGAGGCTGAGGCAGGAGAATTACTTGAACCTGGGAGGTGGAGGTTGCAGTGAGCCAAGATCGTGCCACTGCACTCCAGCACTCCAGCCTGGTGACAGAGTGAGACTCCATCTAACAAAAATAAAAATAAAATAAAATAAAAAATTCCACATAAAATGGAATTTGATAAACTAATAAAATTTTTAATGTCATTAAATCTTGACCATTGACTACCCCTACTGTCAATATTCTGTGTGACAAAATAAAATGAATGCATAAACACTTGAGGCTTATCTAGGTAAGATGGTTTGGCAAATGGAATGTTAACATCATGACGTGAGTTCCACCCAGGTAGAAGCTTTAAGAAGCATCATGATAAATACATAATACTAAGAAATAAACAAAAACAATTATTAGAACCAATAAAGGAGTTAAGCAAGGCTGTAGAATACAAGATCATTATGCAAAGATCAATTGTATTTCTCTACATTGGCAATGAAATGAACATTCTGAAATGAAATTAAGAAAATTATATTTGAAATAGCATCAAAAAGAATAAAATACTTAGGTATAAGTTTAACAAAAGTATAAGACGTATACTGAAAGCTACAAAATATTGGGGGAATTTTAAAACATCTAAATAAATGAAAAGAAATCCCCTGGTGATTGATCAGAAGATTTACTATTGTTAAAATGTCAATACTACTTAAATTGACTGGCAGATTTAACACAATCCCTGGTGAAATCCCAGTTGGCTTTTTTTTTTTTTTTTGCAGAAATTGACAATCTGATCCTGAAATTCCTAGGTAAATGCAAAGGACCCAGAATAAGCAAACTAATCTTGAAAGAGAAGTAAACAGTTGGAGGAAGCCACATTTCATGATTTTGGAACTCACCACAAAGCTACCACAATTAAAACACTGTGGTACAAAGATGCGCAAATAGGGTACTGGATTAGAATTAGGAGTCAAGAAATAAAGCCTTACATGCATGTGATATGGACAGAAGGCAGGGAAATACTGGGTGGAAGAGGGCAGTTTCCCTGCAAAGGCCCCACCCTTAAGCCTGGAAACTCATGGCCCTAAATGGGAACAGGCAATTTTGCTTTTGTGCCTAAATGTTGCCTTTTGGCCCATCACGCCCCCCTATCCTGTACCCACATAAACTCCAAGCCCTAGGCTCCATGAGCAGAAGAGCAGAGGAATAGAATAGCTACAGAGTAGCAGAGCAGTGAGGCAGGGAAGGAGGGAAGAGAAGGAGCATCTGAATGTCCAGAGGAGTTCAGCTGGGGACAGTCTGAGAGGAAATCAGCCGCGGAACGGCCAAACTCCAGGGAAAGATCATCTTCCCACTCCATCCTGTTTCCAGCTCCCCATCCATCCTGTTGAGAGCCACTTCCATCTGGCAATAAAATCCCCAGCACTTACCATCCTTTAATTTGTCCATGTGACCTGCTTCTTCCTGGATGCAAGACAAGAGCCCGGGTACCAAGAGGGCACTGAGCTGGTTAACACTTAAGCCATCTGCAGATGGCAGAGATAAAAGAGCACTGTAACGTGCCCACTGGGACTTCAGGAGTCACAGGCACCCACCCCTAGATGCTACTGTGGGGACGGAGCCCAAAAGCGCTCACCCCGGCTCCTGCACCTGCCCATCTAGGTATTCCCCCTCCTGTAAGGGGTCTGACAACGTGGGAACAGTTGAGCCACCACCCCTGTTGCACATTCTGCGATGGGAGTCAGGGAGTTTTCCCATTTCATATGGCTAATTGATTTTCAACAAGGGTGCCAAGAAAATTCATTAGAATGGCTATTTTAACAAATTGCCTTAGAACGACTGAATATCCACCTGCAAAATAATGAACTTAGAATCCCCTACCTAACACCATACACAAAAATGGATAAATAACTTAAAAGTAAGACTTAAAACCATAAAATTATTCAAAGAAAACATAAATCTTCATGACCTTGAATTAGGCAATAGTTTCTTACATAAGACACCAGTAGTGCCAAAAACAAACAAAAAAAGAGAGATGAATTAGAACTGCATCAAAATTAAAGACTATTGAACTAAAAACAATACCATCAAGAGAATAAATAGACAACTTAAACTCAGAGAAAACAGTTGAAAGTTATACATCTGATGGGGGATTTCATCAAGAATATATAAAAATTTGGACAATTCAACCATAAAAAGACAAATGACCCAAATTAAAAAAAAGTGTAAACTGTGTGAATAGATATTTTTCCAAAGAAAATATAAAAATTATCAATGAGCACATGAAAAAATGCTCATCATCAAGCATTAAGGAAATGCAAATCAAAATTATAATGAGATACCACTTCATAGCCATTAGAATGGCTATAATCAAAGAGACTGACCTTAAAAAATATTAGCAAGAATGCTGAGAAAGTGGAATGCTCACGTTATTGATGGAAATATAGAATGATGAAGTCATTTTAGAAGAGTTTTGTGATTCCTCAAAAGGTTAAACATATTACCCAGAATTTCCATTCTTAAGTATATGCCCAAGACAGATGAAAAGATAATCTACACAAACTTGTATATAAATTTTCCTAGCAGCATTAGTCACAATTGTTTAAAAAGTGGAAATAATCCAAATGTCCATCAACTGATGAGTGGATAAATAAAATGTGAACCCATAAATGGAATATTGCCTGGCTATAAAAAGTGAAAGAAATATTAATATATGCTAAAATATGGATGGATCTTAAAAACACGATCAGTGGAAGAATATCACATATTTTATGACTTTACTTGTATGGCATGTCCAGGTTAGGCAAATCTATAATGAAAGAGGATCATCAATGGCCAAAACCAGGGTTGGGGTGGGGAGAACGGAAAGTGATGATTAATGGATACGGAACTTCTTGTTTGAAAAATTAAAATGTTCTAAAATTCTATTGTGGTTGTGCAAAGCCTATGAATATACTACAAAATATTGTAGTGCATAATTTAAATGGGTGAATTGTATGATATGTAAATTGTATCTCAATGAAGCTGTTTGTGTGTGTTTTTTTTTTAAGCAGCAATATCATGATGTTCTGCCAGTTCTCTACCAACTCCTGGATATACTGTTCTACTTTGGGTACCAATCATTTCCTGCAGCTCTTATATCGTTGAGTACTTTTAGTTTGCCTCACACTATTTATCATTTATTCATATATTTATCCAACAGTCATTAAGTATCTATTACGTGTTAAGTGCTGTACTACACACTGGATTAAGAGAGGGAGTGTGCAATAACTTAAAAAAAATGAAATAATTACAATCCTTATTATTGGGCAAAGGGGGTTTGTAAAATTTCATAGTTGTGATGTTTTTGGCTTCATTCATTATTTACCTTTTATTTCTTTTTTTTTTTTCCAAATGGTGTAGGTCCTTGACTACCTAATTTAGGGATACCCACCACACATGCCTAGCTTACTATGGAGTGCTTTGTAAGAACCAAAAAGTGTTGCTTACTAGTTAGAAAGTATGCGAAAGTTTTCGTAAGTGTCATCATTTTTAAAGAAAACTAGGAAGTTCTTCAAATACCTGTGCATTTAGTTCAGTTTTGGTAATGTTAGAAATCAGAAAATAGGCAAAAGCATGAAGATGGGCAATCCCTCTTTCAACTGATTCTAGACAAATTTCCCCATGGAATTAGCAATATTCTTGCAGCGACCTATGTAGATCATGTATCAACCACCATTATAGGGGGCCTGATCATCCTACTCTTAGTAAGTGTACTCTGGGGTTTCATTTCTTCAAAGCTATCATTTCTTCAAAGCTATTTGCACTTCATACTAAACAGTAATCAAAAAGTGACCCTGTAAATCTCAGGCTTCTTGCATCGTTGCGCATATCCTGATTTCCTGAGAGGGGCTCCTGGGATTTGTCTCTCGCCACTCAGGCTGTAAAACTGTAAAGATTTGAGCTAATTGAGTTGCATCCTCTGTTGGCACTGGGCTCTCCAGTAGGCTTGCCCTCAAAGGCAGAACTGAGGACAGCAGCATCAAATCTAATATTCCCAGGAAAGGCTGGGATTAAAGTGCCTGAAACAATTGCATTTACAAATATAAGACATAATTAACTTGCAATTTTGCAATTATTTAAAATGTGTTATTTTATTTAAATGAGTAAGCAGTGAGAATGTCTGAACTGTTGGGATGGGGCTGAGTCGAGAAGAGGAGGAAGTTATGAAGATGGAATCATACCCAGGGGGTAAAGCCTGAGCACAGAACCAATGCCTGAGGCCCCAGGGAGTTGATGCCTCATTATAACCACACCCCCTGGAGTTGCTCTACAGTCTGCAGAAAACTTAGTTCAAGAAAAGAAGGGAAGATGTCATTTTTAGTTTAGAAGGAAGATGAAGCTGACAGCTGAAATTCTGGCATCAACCTGATCATCTTGTTAAATAATTGCCTGAAATTTTCCTCCTTAAGTAAAAACACCGTATTGAGTATATTCCCATTCAGCAAGAGCATGAAGATGGGCAATCCATCTGCAGGTAATTATTGAATGCTTATGATGTTATGGTGCTGGACCAGCCTACCCCTGGACCTCCCCATCCCTCTATGGGGTACAAACAAGTATCAAGCAAATACTTTCTCTCAAGGAGATTTATCATCTAATAGGAAAGACATTGTTGTCAAATAAAACCCATGATTCTTAGTAATTTTCAGTACCTTACATTTCCTGACTATTTTTGCATTCTTGGTTTCATTTGAACAATTCCAACAGAACATCATTATACTTATTTGGTAACCGTGACATTTAGAGTGGAAACACCAACTGATTTCCTCAAAGTGACTTGCTTAGCAAATGATGAGGTCTAAACTAGAAAGAGGATCTCTGGCTATTAGAAGTTGGTTTTTGTTTGTTTCTTGTTTTTCTTTTTCTTTTTTTTCTGCTACCATGTTTTCACTTATTTCCAGCTAGACAGGATAGATGAAATTCAGGCCAGGGTGAAGAAACCTCTAACATTCACTAGTTCTCTGCTATTGTCTCAGGTTCCCTTGGTCAATTGAGCTCACAGAGGGATACACCAAGCAAATGACTATTCCTTAATTTCTACTTAATTTCTATGCAGGGCTTTAGGCTCCTTCCCATGTGATTTTTAGAAGTGATCTAGACTGGACCTCAAGCAATACCAGAAAGCTTGTTTTTAATGTTCAAAGCCTAGATTTAAAAGTAGCATAAACAGCCTAAGCATACCTCCTCTTTCCAGGCTGAGCCCATATTTCAAAGGAGGAATGAGGAAGACCACACTGCTCCCAGCAGCAGCCACCAGGCTGTACCTGCAGCATGGGAGGGGATAAAGACAAGAGATCCCAAAGTACATTCTGAAAAGATGGAATGGACATAAAGCATAAAGGTCATGGGAGGGTTTATATCATCATTGTTCAATGAAAGCCTAGTTCCCTAATATTTCTTTAGCATCAGAACCTGTCTCTCTGTCTTTATGCAAACACAATTCCTCATTCTAATGTCTGAGTTTTTAACCCAAATACATTTGCTGTTTGTTTAGAAAGAAAATTCCATCTGAATGCACTGTGAAGCAGGTTAAACGGGCTGATTTATAGTTCCTTTACCGTGCTTATGGATTCCAGGCACAGGACAAGAGAAGGTGTCACCAATCTGACTTGGTGCACCAGCAGAAATCATTCATTCCTATATTTGAGCTGTCGACCCTGGCTCAGGAAGGATATGGCCAAAAAATAGTCGGTGAACTAGAATGCTGAAACACTAGGAAAAGATGAGTGGAAGTACCTTATAAATCATGCTGCTATAAAGACATATGCACACATATGTTTATTGCGGCACTATTCACAATAGCAAAGACTTAGAATCAACCCAAATGTCCATCAGTGACAGACTGGATTAAGAAAATGTGGCACATATACACCATGGAATACTATGCAGCCCTAAAAAAGGATGAGTTTGTGTCCTTTGTAGGGACATGGATGCAGCTGGAAACCATCATTCCCAATGTCCATCAGTGACAGACTGGATTAAGAAAATGTGGCACATATACACCATGGAATACTATGCAGCCATAAAAAAGGATGAGTTTGTGTCCTTTGTAGGGACATGGATGCAGCTGGAAACCATCATTCTCAGCAAACTATCACCAAGAACAGAAAACCAAACACCACATGTTCTCACTCATAGGTGGGAATTGAACAATGAGATCACTTGGACTCTGGAAGGGGAACATCACACACCAGGGCCTATTGTGGGGAGCAGGGAGTGGGGAGGGATGGTATTGGGAGTTATACCTGATGTAAATGACAAGTTGATGGGTGCTGATGAGCTGATGGGTGCAGCACACCAGCATAGCACAGGTATACATATGTAACAAACCTGCACGTTGTGCACATGTACCCTGGAGCTTAAAGTATAAAAAAAAAAAAGACTAGCTCATTATCAGGCAAGTGAGAGGTTATGACCAAGGATTGGCCACTGAACGAAGAACTAAGGAATGCCAAAGGCAAAAAGGCAAAAAGTGAAAGGAAAACAAGAAAGGCAATCTGGGTAAAAAGCTGACAAGGGCAACAGAAACAAAAACATGTTCTGTCTTTAATCCAGTCACTTATCTGAGAAGTCAGAATTCTCTTCAGCTAGCACATGACATGTTCAGTGTCCATAGTGATTGCTTCTTTCTGCTGCCATATAAAAGCAGAGACGGAATCTAGGGGTAGATTTTGTTTTAAAAACACAAACTGAATTGGATCAAAAGCAAAGACATTAGAAGAGATATTTTGCCCATCTTCTCTGTTTAGCCTGCCTGATTTTTCTTTTCCAGTGCAAGTTTGCAGCTCCCTTAGATAAAGGGTTGTGACCATTCTATCCCTTGCTCCTCCTGGGAGATGCCTTAATGACAAATTATTTCACATAAATGATTGAAATTTGCAAGTTTTCCATTTATAAAATTAAAGTTTTACAGTTTCAAAGAAAGCAAGCTTCTATATTTCATTGTGTTCCATACATAAGCAAGTGATCTAACCCTTTGCCAGCTTGACATTCACGCAACCAGGCATCTGTTCAAGGGTCAACGTTTACCCTGGAAGGATATGGGATGCAATCTGCCTAGCCTTGACCTTCAAAGAACAGAATGGTTTTGCAAAATTTGTTTTATTTTTTCATTTTTCACCTTGAGTGGAAATTATCATGGCATTTCTCTTCACTATATTATTTATTATAAGGATTTAACACAAGTATTGGACTGATAATAATATTTTTTGATTCTTTTCAGTAATCTATTATAGCATGGCTCTGAGATACAATAAAAGGCTGATATTGATTGGACCGCTATAATAATAATAATAAAAAAAACAAGCCTAGTTGGAAAATTAAAAGCTCGAGGTGAATTCTGATGACAGCAACACAGAATTATCTTTGGATGGACACACTTCTGGATCATTTTCCCAATTTGGCTTTAAATTGTATTAGTCATTTCTTTTTATGTTCTGGAATTATCATAGCCATTTTTTCCTTTTTTCAACTGTATTTTTAAGGATTTGTTTGTGAAGGAATTGTTGGAAAGCAATTCTCTGGGCTAAGCACAAAGTATCCCACTAGTAAGAAAACCACTGTCCCATTGAAAGCCCCAGGTGAGCCAGGTCTAAATAATTGAGAGCATAGCAGGACACAGTCCACTGGGGACCAGAAGCAACTCACAGGCCCATGAGAGGACAGAGAGATGGGCCTCTTGGGTCAGTATGGAGGAGAATGTGCTTCTAGGTCATAGAAAAGGAGGAAATGATATTGAGGAAAAAAGCCCACTTAGGGATTTTTCTGGGGAGAAAATTGTAGATATAGGACAACAATGTTTTACTGCAGTGGTAACTCAGAAAATCAGAGAAAGAGAGAAGACTTGTCAAATCCAGTTATAAAAATGTTAACATCAAGGACAGAACTTGAACCGAGACCCGAAGATACAGGATGATTTCCCTCGTGCCCTGTGCCTTGCCAAAAAGGAGATGGAAAGCGTCCGTCTCATCACCTGAAGTTATTTTGTAGAGAATCTGTCTTTCTTTAAATAAGCCAAACTCTTTTTCTTTCCTAATTGCTTAAGTCTCTCCCTTGTGGTGCATGTTCTTTTGTTCTTTACGGTAATGCCTTGCAGTTATACAGAGCTTACTACTTACAAGGCACTTTCCCCTACATTATACCACTTACTGAATCAAAAGGATTACTACCCAGATCTCTTCAGAGCTATCTAGGACAACACTGTGCCGGCTCATGAGCCAAAGATCCAAGTTCGAGTCCAGAAACCAAGGTCAAGTCTGTATGAGAACTTTAAGTGACGTAGGACTGAAGTGCAAAGGGCTCTAGTTCCAGAGTGTTTTTGACCCTGCCAAAGGTATGCATGGTCTAGATGGAAATCATTCCATCAGAACTTCAGATTGTTTTCCCCTTTCACAAAGACACCTCTAGTTTCCTGTTACACTGACCAAGACACTCCAAATGGCAAGGAGACCGTGACTGGAGAGCCCTCTAAAGTTTGCTGATGAAGGCGGTTACTTAAAAGGGTTATGTATTTAAACCACAATTAACGTTTTGATAGTGTGGAGGTCAGGTAACTATTGCCAGAAAGTGGGCAAAATTGGGGCGTGTATTTAGAGTCTTTGTGATGCTATCGTTAGGCTCAGAGCTTGAGGTTTTAGAATTACACTACTCACATTTACATCTTAAACCCTAAATCCATCACTTAGCAGCTGTAGGCACTTGGAAAATAACTTTACTTCTGTGTCTCTTTTCTCATTGAAATAACTGGAATAATAGTACCTCCTTGGTGGATTGATGAAAGGATCAATATAAAGTCATGTAAAACAATCAGTCAGTACCAGGCCTCATGCAAAGTCAATGCTTTTTTTTTTTTCAGACAAGTTCTCACTCTGTTACCCAGGCCTGGCGAGTACAGTTGTGTGATCATAGCTCACTGCATGCTCAACCTCCCAGTGGGCTCAAGCACACGCCACCATGCCCAGTTAATTTTTTTTTTTTTTTGGTAGAGATGGGGACTTACTGTGCTGCCCAGGCTGGCCTCGAACTCCTGGTCTCAAGAAATCATCCCACCTCCTACCCCAGCCTCCCAAAGTGCTAAGATTACAGGTGTGAGCCACTGAATCTGGCCACAAAGTCAATGCTCTTAACTGTTAAGTGGTTAATGATAATTTGTAAAGTCAAACAAATACTTTGGCCTTTTAAAAATGTATCTAAATGCTTTGATGGCCTAAGGCCACAGTTCTTAAACGTTAGTGGGCATCTGAATCACGTGAAACCTTGGGTGGGACGCAGCCATCTGTGTTTTAACAACCCCCTTTAGGGCTCGTTAAAGCACAGATGGCTGTGTCCCACCATGGGTTTCAGATTGTTTGGATCCAGAATGGAGCTTGAGAGTTTAAATTTATAAGCGAATTCCCAGGTGAGGCCTATGATGCTAGTCCAGATATCTCTCATTCTCACTCCCTCATACTATTTAAAATAGAATCTCTGAGGGATGGGTCCTTGGCTTTAGCAATTTTTTAAAAGCACCCCAGTGTTTCTGCTGCGCAGCCAAATTTGAGAATCACTAACAAAGGGTATCTTGATTAATTAAAAAGAAATATTTTATTTGACTAGCTCAAATAATGACTTGATTCGTGGTTTCACAAGGTGTTAAAAATATATATTTATTGGGTAAAGATGTATGGTTGAAAAGACAACTTTAGGATAGAAAGAGGTAGCTATGTAATATTTACACACTAACAGAGCAGCAAAAGTTAGACTAAGAGTAGGGAGATTTGTTTATTAATTCATCTAGGAGCTGTAGGTAGATGAAAAGTAATTGTTTGTTTACATTGCTATGACAGTTTAGGACAACTGTTCTTTTGGAAATTGCACTTTGTGTTCTGTTCCCATCTCTGAATGTCTTGTTGTAGAACTTGATTAAACAATAAAAGCTAACTTCTATCTACAACTTTACCTTGTCTCCTCTCTACAGATACAACTATATTTTGGCAGCCATGTTTTTCTTCTCACACTTTATGAATAGATTACTTTCTCCAAGGAATAGTTTAATGCTATGAGAAAATGCTTATGACGTAATGTCATATGCAGGAACATTCTTCTCAGATATATCAAATATTTAAGTGAAAACATACCTTATAACTTTCTGTATATTCCAAAAATGAGCATTTGCTACTTTTATAATTAGGAAATAAAATTATTTAGCTGTTAAAAATGAGTCTGGGTTAGGTTTATTATTAAGGTTATTTTATTACTCTTTTAAAAACTAAAAAGCAAAAGAAACAGGAAAGTAAAAAGACATATCTTATCAAACTTGCAGTATAGTTTAATTCCAAGTATAATTTCATATTCAGCTGAGGTATAGAAAAAGACCTGCACCTATTGGTTTTACTCAAAATCGTGATAAATAGTTCCCAACCTACAGGATTCTATACTGGAAAAGAAAAAGCAAATGCAAGGAATGTGGGCTTTATAATTTTGCCTCTGCCTCTCTTCCTGAAGAAAGTAGTATCATTTTTGCAAAAGGTACACCATATTTATTCATTTGTTTACTATTTATTTTTGCAAATGGCACTTCCAGATTCTACAATCATTTGCATCTGGGCAGGTCTTTTTCAAAGAGCGACGTAGGATGGAGCACCTTGAAGCCTACTCTGTTAACATGCGTGACTTCCTAATCCAGACCAGCAACAAGGATCACCTGGGAACTTGTTGGAACTACCACTTCTCAGAACCCCCACCATGACCTCTAGAATTACTGCCTCAAGTACTTGGGAGATGTGGGCCTGAAATCTGATTTTAACAAGCCCTCCGGGTGATTCTGATCCCTGCCAAAGTTTGAGAACCTCTGCTTCAGTCAATACATTTCTGGTATTTGTTCTGCAGAGATCCACAGGGACCTCTATGGGAAGTACACTTCAAATGGTAGTGTTACCTCCGCCTTCAAATGGTATTGCCATCTACCATCTGGTTAGATTGCTTTGATATACCAGCAGTCTCAGCACTGGCAGCCCCTGCTAGCAGAGTCTAACTGCTGTCCCTATGGCATAGTAGCAGCTGTAGCTTATGGTGGTCCATATAGCACCATTCTTAACACACTCTTTGGGCTTGTGGAGCACCCATGAGAGCTCAAACAACTGCTCCAGAACACTGGCCTCAGCTAGTCCAGCAGTAGAGAGAATGGCAGCAGTGGGACAAATATGTACAAATGGTGTCGTATGTCTATAAGACTGTCCTTGAGATCAACTGCCACATAATCCATGACCTCTTCTACACTGATATTTGGAGCAATTCTATTCCCAGTGATTTGTAAAGTGAGGTTGTAGGATTGTTTTCCTCAGTCTCCCCTTAGAACGCATTTCTGTGTTCAAACCCATAGCTACTGCCTAGAACCTACAGAGATGGAACCTAGGAATATGCATTATAATAAGCTCACCAGATGAATCTTGTGCTTAATGCTCTAGACTAGCCTGTAAGCTTCGTTCATAAAGGAAAGGATTATTCATGACTTACTTACTCCTTATTTTCCTTGTAGCCAGCATAGATCCTGGGATATAGTAGTGCTCACTATGTATTTGTTGAATAAATAAATAAATGTAGAATGCATGAATAAATGAAAGAATAGATGAATTAATGAAAGGATGGAGGGGGTGAATAAATTCAAAGGACAGCTGATTTTTTTGAACATTTGGTTAATATAGAGGATTCTAAAACGTTGGAAATATTGATTCAGCTGAAGTCTGATCCTAATCAGACTTCTCTGCATTGCAGAGACAGAGGTAATTTATGAATGGACATTCATGTGTGGCTTATGAATTAGCTATAGCAAATTATCAAGCCAAGGCTAGTTTTCCTTCTTTCCCATTTCCAACAGACTTCTGAACTGCACTTATTCCCATGGTATTAGCTACACAAGCAATAAAGGAGGCATAAATTCAGGGTATTCTAACAACGATTAGTCCAGCCAAAAAAAGAAAAAAAAAAAAAAAGAAAAGGAAATCCTTTGGAAAAATAAGTGAATTTTAAAGGAAATTTTAAATGATTATTTGAAGGTTAAGAAGTATTTGGGATTATCTGCTTCACTGCATTTCTTCCTTATGTAGTGTGTATCTCTGAGAATGGCTGTGTGGCACTTGACATGAAATGGTTATGGCTAGGAAATCTGAGAGCATCCCCAAAAGAGGCTCAGTTCCTTGGCAAAATGCACAGTCTCTTTTGCTCCAAACTTGCCATATCATTTTGTAAATGGTTTATAAAGAAAATGTCTTTGTTTACTTTTGGAGTTTTGCAGAACAGCAGCATTTTTTTTCCTCACTGATAAAAATCCTCTCTCCTGGATCTAGCTAGTGGCCTGTTAAAAGGTACCAAGTGACCTTTTCTTGTGGCTTGTCAGAATGAATAAAGGACACAGGTGAGATGAGGTTGCCATTTCTGATTTGATCTCCTTGCCTGGGCCTTTGAGGCCAGAGGTCTGCCTGCTGGTGGAGATGAATGGAACGCGAAGAACAAACTCATTAGACTTAGCAATGAATGGGCACTGAGTTTTCAGTGTCTAGTTCCCTAAGCCTGCAGGCACCTTCAGAGAGTAACAAATGATGGAATTAGCTACAATGCCACAATCCAGTGGGATGAACACAAAAATAACATTTTTCCTACCGTCACTAGAACTACACATGCTCAATGTTTATCAAAGTCATACACATAGGACATTTGAAGTCAGATAATACTGAAAGTGTATGCCCAAATCAGCCCCTCCTTGCCTTACTCCTTCACGATCTCCTTCTCCTCCCCAGAAGCAGCCTCTTTCAAAGGAATCAGTCGTTTCTTTTTTGCTCGTTATTCTCTATTTTTTAACAAATGTGCTTACATTGCTGTTTAATGTTTTACTAATTTTATATAGACCCTACTTATTTTCATTTATACTAGTTACCCACCAATATGTACTTTTCAGTTTCTACCAACCTCCTGTTAACTAGCAGAAATTTGGATTGAAATAATGACTCACAGAGTTTAATACTGAGCCACGTGTTGTCCTACGAGCATGTTTTATTTCTTGTGCAATGCTTTGTTTTCCCTAGAATTAATAATTGCCGTGCCTTTTTAAATGTGTGTATTTTCTGTCCACCTGAGGCTATTTTTCTAGCTTCTCCATATCTCTCCAATCCTTGAAAATACTTTCCTTCTCACATCTCTGAAAATATCAGTTTCTTGGTGTTTTTCTCTGAAAAACTACATCCATCTCCCTCCATCTCTTGAAGTCTGAACTGATAGCTCTAGTCTTTCTGCATATCGGTAATCTTGGGTTTTCCCTTGGTGTTTATTCACCTGTTTCCAAGATTATTTGGCTTCTTATCTGGTTTAATCCCTTAGTTTTTTCAGGCATCTCCTGAAACCTTGCTACTCAAAGCGTAGGTCACTGGCAGGCGGCACTGGCATCACCAGGGAGTCTGTAAGAGACGCGGAGTGTCGAGCCCCACCTACAGGTGACTTGTTACATAGAAAGATTTGAGAATCAGTTCTCTAAACATCGAGAGCTGTTTGGGCTGGATATAGACTTCTAGACTGGGAATTATTTTCCTGCAGGATTTTAAGACATTATTATCATCCCAAATCAGATAGCTGATGAAAATATCTGTCACTATTCTATCCAAGATCTTTGGTGCGATGTTCTATATTTTTCTTCTCTCCTATTGCCCCATTGTTTGGAAGTTTCAAAATAATATGCTTATGTCCCCATGTATGTGTGTGCATGTGTGTGCACATGTGTGTGTATGTGTGTGCATTTGTGTGCATGTGTGTATATGTGTGCACATGTGTGCGTGTGTATCCATGCCTGTGTGTGTGCATGTGTGTGTGTGTATCCATGCCTATGTGTGTGCATGTGTGCATGATTTATTATGCTGAGCACTCAAGAGCTCTGAAGACTCACAAGCATCCTTCCGTTCTGAGAATTTTCTCACATTATTTCTTCGGTAATTTTTATCTCTGTGTTTTATTTTTCCTGGACTCCTAGTTGAATGTTGGACTCATTTATCCTTAGTTTACTTTTATTATCTTTCTACTATTCTTCTTTTAGTTTGTTTCACTTTCTAGAAGATTTCCTTAATTTTATATTTCCACCTTTTATTCTTACTTTAGTTATATTTACCACTTCTCTTTCTGGTTTGATTATTTCATTTAACAGCACCCTGCTTTTTGTGATGGATTCAATATCTTCGATTTGTTCTCAGGAAACATTAATCATGATGTTTTGAAGGAGGTTTGTGTGCATGTGCTCTCTGTATTGTTTCACTTTTCTCTTAGTTCCTTTTCTCCCTTTTTCTTGGAATCAAAGATTTTCTTCAAAGTTCTGAAGTCTGGTAATGCCTGTTTGTTCACATTAAAGTCTGTTCATATTAAAGAGCAAGGCCACAAAAGGCAGACTGTGAGTTTCTGTGTAGATACGTGTGGGCCTCTTGAGTTCTGGGGGCACTAAAATACATTGAATCATAATTGTCCTTTTATTCGGAGACCTGTCACTATCAGTACATGCAGGAAGATCTTTGCTCTGGGCTGTTATGTCTCCAGGAAATCTCCTAATCCCTTATATGAGGGATGCGGATGAGATGGGAAGATAGATGCCAGGCAGAATTCTGGAAGCCAGATCAGGGAAGGGCCCTGAGGTTCTCTCTGTAGGTATTTCTCAACCATTTCCCTACTTTGGGCCTCATACCTCACTCATGCTGTCTTCTGTGTTGATGCACATGATAAGCCCTTTCCATTTCCATTTCTATATCTCCAGAGAATAATCATTCCTGCATCAGGGTGGGGTGGGGTGAAGGGAGCATCATTTGGACACCCAGCACATGGGAAGGTCTCTGAGGGGCTTTCCAGTACAAGGACCTTAAACTAAGGAGCCTCTTGTCAGTTCAGCATATCATCTCCTGCTGCCAAGACACCTGGTGTTTCTATTGGACAAGCAGAGTTAGGGTGGGGCGGGCAAATGGACTGTTCTTTGACAGTATTCACCATGCGCGGGTGCTAAGCTGGAGCTCCCCCTGTCCTCTCAGTCCTTGACAGTCAGTTCATTTGTTCTGTCTTCCAAAAAACTAGTTGAAACTTGGTCTCCTATAATTGTTACCCTTAAGAAAATTTTGGCATCGTGTAGTGGGGTTTAGGGAGAAAGGGAAGAAGGGGAAGATAAATGCATGTGGTTAAACTGCTTTGTTTGACCAGACAGCAAATGATCTTCATTACGACTTATTACTCACACATTTAAAAATAATATAATTGAATATTCTTGACTAAACATAGTGAATTGAAGAACACTGGAGATCCCACCAAAATGTGAGCAAAGAGTTTGTTTGTTTGTATGTTTGTTTGTTTTTAAAGTATGAACCCTCAAGTACAGAGGAACTAAGAGGAAACGATTACACTACCTGAAACTCCGGAAGCAAACTAGAAATGTTAGCTGACTAGTAAGAGAAAACTGAAGCCTATGTTGGCGGGTGGCAAGAATGGCCAGATGCAGTCTTTTACCACAGAACTCCAGAAACTTGAAATATTAGTGATTCCAGCCAGATACCTTGGAATGTGGAGGTGCAGACTGGCCTAGAAGGAACAATAGTAGTGAAAAGTCCAAAGTCATTCCAGATTGAGGTTGCCAGGTTTAGCAAACAAAAATACAGACTTGGGGGAATGGGTGGGAGGGGAGTGAGGGATAAAAGGCTACACACTGGGTACAGTGTACACTGCTCTGGTAATGGGTGCACCAACATCTCAGAAATCACCACTAAGGAACTTATGCATGTAACCAAACACCACCTGTTCCACAAAAACCTACTGAAATAAAAAAATGCAGATGCCCAATTAAAATTGAATGTCATAAAGATGGGAACGATAGACACTGCAGAGACAAAAGGGAGGAGGAAGAGAGTCGAGTAAGGAATGAAAAGCTGCCTATTGAGTACTATGCTCACTTCATGGTTTCGTATTCCAAACCTCAGCATCATGCAATATACTCATGCAGCAAACCTGCGCATATACCCCCAGAAACTAAAATAAAAGTTGAAAAAAATCAAAATAAAATTGAATGTAAAATACACATTTTAATTTGGGTCATACTTATACAAAAACAAACAAACAAACAAAAATGTTCATTGTTTACCTTAAAGTGAAATTTCAGGCCAGGCGCAGTGGCTCACACCTGTAATCCCGGCAGTTTAGGAGGCTGAGGCAGGCGGATCACGAGTTCAGGAGTTCGAGACCAGCCTGACCAACATGATGAAACCTCATCTCTACTAAAAATACAACAGATTAGCTAGGCATGGTGGCACGTGCCTGTCATCCCAGCTACTCAGGAGACTGAGGCAGGAGAATCACTTGAACCTGGGAGGCAGAGGCAGAGGTTGCAGTGAGCCGAGATCACGCCACTACACTCCAGCCTGGGCAACAGAGCGAAACTCCATTTCAAAAAGAAAAAAGTAAAAAGTGAAATTTCACTGTGTCCTGTACTTTTTCCTGGCAGCCTTACCCTAGATCCTCTCTCCCACCCAGCACCAAGAGGAAACTGTCTCTCCTCTTCCAGACAGAAGACTAGAAATGCACTCCTAGAAGAGATGAAGCAGAAACTTTCTGGACATAGAACCGTCACACCCAAGGGACTGCTTCCTGGACACAGCGTTGACTTCCTGGAAAGGGAGGACTGCGAGCCTGCTACTGCTCCCTGCTGCATCTGCTGTCCTGCCTTCTTGGCTCTCAAAAGGCTGAAAGCCAGGCTTGTAATGCTCGAAATTATCTGGGGCATATGTTGAACCCCTTTAACCAAGAAACTCCTGTTTCTTGATTAGAGGTTTGGAGATCTAGAATAGAGATTTCTTTCTGAGATACTGAACTGAGACCTGCACAGACTAATGGGAAGGGGTCACACAATGACCCCAGTCAGGAAAACCTGCCAGCCCAGAAGCTCCTCTAGGGGTGCAGACTTGCAAGAGATGTTTAGTCAGTCACATTTCAAATATGAATGGTCAACTAAGAAATCCCAGATATTTCAGGAAAATCTTTCATGTAAAAGACAAAGATAAAAACAAAAATATTAAAAAAGGGAACTGGAGGACAGAAAAGCAATATAATGATCAGAAGAAAACTTTAAAAATGTGCATTCTTCAAAGGGACAAGATTTAATTTATTGATCATTGAAATAAGAAGAAAATGAGGTGGAAAAAATATTCAGAGAACAAGGAAGCTCTTAAAATTAAAAATGTGAATGCAGATATTAAAAATTCAGTTCAAGATTGGAGATTAAATCTAAAGAAATATCCCAGAAAACAAAAAAGAGTAAAACAAAATAAAGTTAGGAAAATAAGAAAAATAATTAGAAAATGCAGTTCGTCTATATCCGACTAACGTTTTTTTCTGATATAAGTAGCAAAAAGAAAGGACAGAAAAACAGAGTAAGAACCTATAAAATAAATGAATAATAAGAAAAATGTTAAAGTAAAATCTCCAGAAAGAAAGAACATGAGTTTCTTGATTAAATAGGCTCAACATATACTCAAAATAATGACTGAAAAAATAAAAGAGCCATGTAAAAGTATGTTGTTTCAAAAACCTTGGGGACAAGATTCTAAAAATTTCTAGATAGAAAAAAATGTCACAGGTAGATAATCAGGAATCATATTCTCGACATCAATATTAGAAGACAGAAAAGAATGTAGCAATGTCTTCAACATTCTAAGAAAATAGAATTTTCAACCTAGAATTCCCTTCAGCTAAACTATGAAATAAATATGAGGTGAAGATAAAGACGTTTTTAGATGTGTGAGTACTCAAAAGTTTGCCTCCAAGTATTCTTTCTAAGGAGGTTACTGAAGGACATGCTTTAGTACAATGAAGAAGCAAATCAACAACCAATAAGAGATGATATCCAAAAAGTGAGGAATCCAATACAGGAGAGAGGTGTGGGGAACTCCTGCGTGATGACAAAGGCAATGGGGGGACAGCCGGCGCAGAGTAAGCCAGCAAGTACCAGGCTGAACTGGAGAAGACAGAGGGCACCCACAAATAAAGATGGGCAATTCTGAGAAAATATTTATACTGCTGACATAATGTTGGGATATAAATGGATATTAGGTCCCTGGAAAACTAAGAAATTGAGAG
Source organism: Theropithecus gelada (assembly GCF_003255815.1). Taxonomy (NCBI): domain Eukaryota; kingdom Metazoa; phylum Chordata; class Mammalia; order Primates; family Cercopithecidae; genus Theropithecus; species Theropithecus gelada. Next base: position 119,051,134 of record NC_037682.1, on the reverse strand, counting down.
GAAGAGAGGGAGAAGATTGATTCTGTCATCAACACCAAGGAACATAAAAAGAAGGCACAGGAAAGGAGATGTAAACCAACATTTCCAACAGGAAAGTTAAATTTAAAACAATGTGGCTCAGCAGTAAGTAATGCCTGAAGAATGATGTGTTTTAAATAAAAGTTATAGCATAGCTATATTGGGAAGATGTGAGAAGGTAAAATTTTTGAGAGTATATGTGTAAGATTGTATGTTTTTATGTGAGAGAACATATGTATTTATAGTTGTGAAAATTGAAGTCAACCTTTTACAAAGTAAAAAGTTGATAGAAGCTATAGAAAAATTAAAAGAATAGAGATTAGAAATGTTTAAATGTTTTTGAAATATTGAGGCTAATATTGGGGGGTAAATCTCTAACTATTGAAAATGATTCACATCTGGGAATTCGTGCTGAGGAGGGGTGTGGCCAGGAACTGCTTTTTAAATTATAAATTTTTGACTCTATGATTTTCAACCATATGCATAAAAATCTTTATAAAGAATAGATACATTTATATTTGATAAAACAATTATAGACATATGCATATATGCGTGTGTACATTATCTATCTATAGATGTATATTGTTTCTCCTATATGATTTCTCCTATATTATTCCTCCCCTTGCCCAGGATATAGTAGTGAGGTCCATCAGTTTCTTCCTCATACTAATTTTCTTTCTAAACTTGTACAGCACAAGTAGCCTGTACTGTCTTGTTTTCTAGCTTTTATGTGTCTTTATCTAGTCTACCCAGTTAGACTTTTGGTCCACCAAGATAAACATCATACCTCATATTTCTCTTAAGTCTCTCTCACAAAGAGACAACGCTGCACTGAACCCTAAAACACACTCAATAAGTGCATGTTACTGTTGCTACTGTTCTAATCTTTGGAACAATGTTCTATTTGAAGTTCAACAAGACTAAAATCAGAAAGGTAGGTGCAATAAGAGGAAGGCTCTGGGAAATCTCCCTTCGATTTGAGGGAGAGAATTCATATGGATGTGGTAGTGTCATGATACTTATATAGTAATATCCCTCGTTAGGGATAACTTTCTCTCATGTAATCCATTGAGTTAGTGACCAAGTTCATCCAGACCTTCAGAACTCTATTCTAAAGGCTATGGTAATACAGACCATAAGGGAAAGACCAAGGAGTGGACTCCGTCCTTCAAGGACCTGCTTCTTCCGTCGTGTTCATGAAGCTAGAGCTAAGTTTCAGATTTCTGGGTTCAAATGTAATTTTGAACAATACTAGTAAAATCGTTTGGTCTAGAATTATAATGAATATGAAAGGCTATGACTGGCAACAGTAATAGTTTCATAAAGGGAAATTAGATCAAAAGAAGTTTATATGCAAAATACTTGGATTTTAGAACTCTAAGGAATCTATCAATGCTTGGAAAAGCTAAGTTAAAGCAATTTAAAGGAAATGCCATGTTACACAGCAGGTAATAAAGTTTATGGAATTCATTAAGAAGTAAAACAGGAATTAATGTTCCTAAAGGGGTTTAAATAAATTCATAGATGACTGATCTGTAATGGGTTATTAATGAAAATTTGATTATGTTTTTAAGCTAACCTTTGAAGTTGATGTTAAGGAAAAAATAATAACAACAAAAGTAAAAACAATAAAAATAACAAAAGCAATTATTGAGAGCAATTAACTATTCCAGGTAATTTATATTATCTTGTTGAAATCTAGAGCTAATTATTATTCCCCACATTTTACAAAGGAGGAAAACTAGTCTCTGATGAGTTAATCATGGGCATTAGATTTTAACCAATCCAAATATGTAAGTTCCAGGATAGCTTAAACCTCCCATAATTGCTCGCCCAGTATATATGATGGGTCTAGTTCAGGATTGTCTTTCCTTACTACCCATGTATTTATCAAGGTGAAAGCTGTTAAATGGGGATAAAGAAACCAAATGGACCACATGCAGCCTAAGGAATATATGCAGGATGGTCGCAAATCCCAGTTTGCCTGGGGCAGACCCAGGGTAGCTATTATTATAATAATAGCACTTTCACTCTGAAAAATGTCCATATTGGAAGAGAAATATATGGTCGTCCCAGGTATGTCTTAGTAATAAAGAAAAATCGGAATATTTAGGCACCGAGTGCACAAATATACTTAAGATTGTACCATGGAATACACTGAAATGTATCCTCAACCAAGCAAAATTTCTTAAAACCAGAGCCCCAGGGCCCCCAGCACATCACCACTTCCATTGCTAGTTCAACCCCACAACTCCTTCCCTTCCCACCTTCCATATTTGCACATTTGCATATTTCTTCCACAGTAAGAACTCTGGATTCCAACAATATTAACACACAGCCACTCATCTGTTTAATTCTAAAATATACACAAAATAGATTTCATAGTTGCTACATCCAACCAACAAAAATATTTAACCTACAAAAAGTTCCAGATGTGTTTATACTTCTATTTCCTCCAGTACTAAGAACATATAGTCAAAATTCTATGATAAAAATTGATTGGTTTAGTTCTTTTTCCCCCACCTTTCAATGTGATTATGTTATTTATTTTAGATATTTATGGTTTAAATATATCTCCTGTGTACAGAATAATTGAGTTTAACTTTATTATCCAATTTGAAAACCTACTTTATATAAGTAGGCGAGCCAAAACTATTCTTCTTTAACATATGATTGTTATGTTTGACCTTAACACTGCATTATAACTTATATGATTACTGCTTATATTAAATGTACAATGTTTTTCTCTATTGAGTATGTCTTCCTGCTATTTTTAAAAGTATATTTTGGAATTTAGAAAAATTTGTATTTTTCTCGGGAATGACCTTTGCATTCTTTTTAAATCATATATCTAATCTTTTTTCTTATTCAATATTTTACAGTTTGATTTTAATTTTTTACTATTTAGTGTCAGTAGTTTTAGACTCTCACATGTAAACTACACAACAGTCAATATTATTCTATTTTGTCCTTTTTTCTAGTAGTTTTCAGTTATATGATTTTATCTTTTTTCAGAAAATACAGCATTTACATATTACTAGTCCATTCCTTATTGCACCTTAAGTCTCAGCTGTATAGTATGATGGTGTGTATATATACATGCACACCTTGGAGGTATTGCAGGTTCAGTTTGAGACCACTGCGATAAAGCAAACATCACAATAAATTGAGTCACAGGATTTCTTGGTTTCCCGATGCAAATAAAAGTTATGGTTACATTATACTGTAGTCTATTAAGTTGCAATAGCATTATGTCTAAAGAACAGTGTGCATACCTTAATGTAAAATACTTTGTTGCTTAAAAAATGCGAATGATCATCTGAGACTTCAGCAGTGGTCATCCTTTTGCTGGCACAGGATCTTGCCTCAATCTTAATGACTGGGGACCAATCAGGATGGGGGTGGCTGAAGTTTGGGGTGTCTGTGGCAATTTCTGAAAATGAGACAACAATGAAGTTGATGCAACAATTGGATCTTCCTTTCGTGAAAGGGTTTGCTACAGCATGCAGTCCTGTTTGGTAACATTTTTCCCACAATAGAACTTCTTTCGAGATTGGAGTCAGTCTTCTCAAAATCTACTGCTGCTTAATCACCTAAGTTTATGGTATATTCTAAATGTTTTGCTTTCATTTTAACAATGTTCACAACATCTTCATCAGGAGTAGATGCTATCTCAAGAAACCACTTTCTTTGCTCATTTGTAAGAAGCAACTTCACATCCATTAAAGCTTTATCATGAGATTGCATCAGTTCAGTCATATCCTTGGGCTCCACTTCTAAGTCTAGTTCTCTTGCTATTTCCACCACATTAGCAGTTACTGCCTCACTGAAGTCTTGAACTTCTCAAAATCTCTAATCACATATGATGATAAACATTTTATCATATGCTTAATTTCCATCTATATATCTTTTTTGGTAAGACGTCTGTTAAGATCTTTTGCTCGTTTACTAATCAGGTTGTTCATTTTCTTATTGTTGAGTTTTAAGTGTTCTTTGTATATTTTAGAAACTATTTTTTTAGATGAGTCTTTTGCAAATATCTTTGCTCAGTCTGTGGCTTGTCTTGTCATTCCACATTGTCATTTGCAGAGCAGAAGTTTTAATTGTAATAAACTTCAGTATATAATTATTTCTTCCATGGATTATGCCTTTAGTCTTGTACATAAAACGTCATCACCATATCCAAGATCATCTAGGTATTGTGTGATGTTATATTCTAGGAGTTTTAGAGTAGATCATGAAGGGTGTAAGGTTTGTATCTAGTTTTATTTTATTTTTATGTAGATGTCCAGTTACTCCATTGTATTGACTTTGCTTCTTTGTCAAAGATGAGTTGACTGTATTTATGTGGTCTGTTTATGAGGTATCTACTCTGTTCCATTGAGCTATTTATCTAATCTTTTGCAAATACTAAACTGTCTTGACTACTGTAGCTTGAGAGTAAGCCTTGATGTCATTCAATGTCAGTCCTTTGACTTGGTGTTTTTTCAAAATGGAGTTTACTATTCTGAGTCTTTGGCATCTTCGTATCAATTTCAGGATCACTTTGTCAGTATCTGCCAAATAATTTGCTGGGATTTTATTGGGATTGCATTGACTCTATAGATCAATTTAGGAAGAACAATCATCTGGATGATATTGATTCCTAACCAAGAATATAGAATATCTCTCCATATATTTATTTTTTATTTTTTATCATCAGCGTCTTGTCATTTTCTCTGAAATAGATTGTTGTGTGTTTTGTGACATTTATTCCTAAGTACTTTATTTTTTGAGTGCTAGTGTAAATGGTAATGTCTTTTTAATTTTTCATGTTTTGCTTATTTATTACTGGTATATAGGAACATGATTGATTTTGTATACTAGCCTTGTATCCTTCAACCTTGCTAGAATTGTTTATTGGTTTCAGGAGTTTTTTTGTCAATTCCTTTGGATTTTCTGTATATACAATTATATCGTCTGTGAAGAAACATAGTTTTATTTCTTTATTCCTAAACTGCGTACATTTTATTTCTTCTTCTCATCTGATTGAATTATCAAGGACTTCCAGCACAATATTAAAATCAGTGATGAGAGGAGACATCCTTGACTTCCTTGTTCCTCATACTACCTGGAAAGCATCTTCTTTTTCACCATTAAGTACAGTGTCAGCTGTAAGTTTTTTGTAGATGTTATTTACCAAGTAGAGAGCATGCCCCTCTTTTCCTTGTTTACTGAGAATTTTTATCATAAATAAGTGTTGTATTTTGTCAGTTATTTTCTGTATCTATTGCTGGGATCATATAATTTTTCTTCTTTAGCCTGGCAAAGTGATGATTTACATTAATTGGTGTTCAAATGTTGAGCTAGCCTTGAATACCTGAAATAAATTCAGCTGGATCATGGTATGGAATTCATCTGTTTGTACATCATTGGACTTGATTTATTATTAGTTTGGTATGGATTTATACATCTATGTCAGTGAGAGATATTTGTCTGTATTTTTCTCTTCTTGTAATGATTTGTCTAGTTTTCAAATTAGGGAAATGCTAGCATAATCAAAATGAGTTGGGAAGTGTTCCTCTGCTCTATCTTCTTGAAGTGGTTGTAAATAGATGGTATAATTTCTTTCCTAAATATTTTCTAGAATTTGCCAGTGAACCCATCTGCATCTGCTACTTTCTGTTTTGAGAGTTTATTGATTTATGATTCAATATTCTTAATACATATAGGCCTCTTCAGAGTGTTTTTTAAAAAATATATATTTAGGCAGATTATGTCTTTCAAGGAATTGTGTAATTGTATCTAAGTTATAAAATTTGTGGGCATAGAGTTTTTCATAATATTCCTTTATTATCCTTTAATGTTCATGGGATTTGCAATGATATCCTCTCTTTCATTTCTAACATTAGTAATTTTAAAATTTTGTTTAGCCTGGCCTACAGGCTTAAATTAAATTTAATTGATTTTTCAACTAATCAGCTTTTGGTTTGTAGATTTTCTCTATTGATTTCCTGTTTTCAGTTTCCTTGATTTCTATACTACTGTTTGTTATGTCTTTTCTCTGCTTATTTCAGATTTAAATTGTTCTTGTTTTTAGATTCCTAAAATATCAACTTAGAAGACTGAATTTAGATCTTTCTCTTTTAAATACATATATACATCCACTGCTATACATTTTTCTGCAAGCACTAGTTTTGCTGTGTCTCACAAATTTTGACAATTCATATTTTAATTTTTATTTAGTTCAAAACATTTTTAAATTTTTTCTTAAGATTTCTTCTTTGACCCAGTTGTTATTTAGAAGCATGATGTTTAAGCTCCATGTATTTTGGGATTTTCGCACTATTTTTTGATAACGATTTCTAGTTTAATTCCATTGTGGTCTAAAAGCAGATCCTATATGATATATCTTCTTTTTAATTTGTTAAGATGTGTTTTATGGTCCAGAATGTGATCTATCTTGAAAAACATTCCATGTGAGATTGAGAAGAATGCATAATCAGCTGTTGTTAGACAAAATAATCTATAGATGTCAATTATTTCCAGTTGATTGATGATTTTGAGTCCATCCACGTCCTTACTGATATCTTACCTGGTGGAGTGTTAAAGTCTTCAATAGTAATAGTGAATTAATCTATTTCTTTTTGTAACTTTATCAGTTTTTGACTCACACATTTGGATATTCTATTGTTAGGCACATACACATCAAGGATTATTATGTCTTCTTGCAAGGCTACTCTGTCTGAAATTAATATATCTATTCCTGCTTTCTTTTGATTGGCATTAGCTTGATATATCTTGTTTCACCCCTATATTTTTAGTATATATGTGCCTTTATATTTAAAGTGATTTCTTATAGACAACATATGCATGGGTTTTGTTTTTGATCCACTCTAACAATCTTTGTCTTTTAATTGGCATACTTAGGCCATTAACATTTAAAGTCAGTATAGTTGGATTAATATGTACCATGTTTGTGACTGTTTTCTCTTTGTTGCCTTTTCTCTTTGTTCTTGTTTTGGTCTTCCATACTTTTTCTGCCTGTTGTGGTTTTAAATGATCATTTTATAGAATTTCATTATCTCTGCTTTCTTAGTCAATTATATTTCTCTTTTTCACTTTTTAAAAATACTTGCCATGGAGTTTGTGATATATATTACAATGGATCCAAGTCTACTTTCAAATAACACTATTCCAGTTCAGAGGTACCACAAGTACTTCATAATAACAAAATTTTTCTAATTCTTCTTTCCTGTTTGTTTTATCATTGCTGTTATTCATTTCACTTATATGTAAGTATCTGTAAGTGTCCATAAGTGTGTGCATATGTACACAAATACTTTGTTGCTATTATTATTTAAACAAACAGCTATCTGTTAGATTAACTAAGAATAAGAAAAATAAAAGTTTTTATTTTACCTTCATGTATTCATTCTGAGGTATGCCTCTTTTATCCCTTCTTTATGTAGTTTTGAGTTTCCAACCTACATTATTTTTCTTCTCTGTAAAGATCTTCTTTGAACATTTCTTGTAGGACAGGCCTACTGACAACAAATTTCCTCAATGTTTGTTTGCCTGATAAAGTACTTTTTTCCTCCTTCACTATTGAGGAATAATTTTATAGGGCACAGAATTCTAAGTTGGTGGGGATTTTGTTTGTTTGTTTCTTTGTTGTTGTTGTTTTCTCTCAACACCTTAAGTATTTTATTCCACTCTCTTTTTTCTTGCATGGCTTCTGAAGTTAGATGTAATTTTTATATTTGTTCTTTGTAGGTAGCGGTTCTCCCTGGCCTTCTACCCACCCAGGTTCTTTGAAGGTATTTTTCTATGTATTTGATTTTCTGCAGTTTGAATCGGGTATTCCCAGGTGTAGGTTTTTCAGCATTTATTCTGCCTCGTGTTTTCTGCACATTCTGGATCTGTAGCTTTGTGTCTTATAATAATTTAAGGAAGTTCTCAGTCATTACTGTTTTAATTTTTTTAGATTCATCTCTGTGTGTGTGTGTGTGTGTGTGTGTGTGTGTGTCTCTCTCTCTCTATCTCTTTCTCTCTGTCTCTCTCTCCCCCACCTTGTGTTCTCATGAGGCATGTATTGCACCTTTTGTAGTTGTCCCATGGTTCTTGGAAATTCTTTTTTAGTATTTTGTTTTTTCTCTTCAATTTTGGAAGTTTCTATTGAAATATCTTCAAACTCAGAGATTCTTTTCTGTGTCCAGTCTACTAACAAACCCACAAAAGGCATTGTTTATTTCCATTAAGGTTTTTTGATTTCTAGCATTTCTTTTTTTTTTCTTCTTATAATTTGCATTTCTCTTTTTATGGTATTCACCTGTTCTTGCATGTCGTCTGCATTTGTTCATTAAAATCTTTAGGTTATATGCTTTTTAATTCCTGGTCTGATCATTCCAAGTCTTGCTATATCTGACTCTGGTCCTGATGCGTGTTCCATCCTCCAAACTGTTTTTGCTTGTTAGTGTGCTTTGTAATTTTGTTGTTGCTGTTGTCAAAAGGTGGACATGATGTACTAGGTTGTAAATAGGCCTTAGTAATATGGTAAGATGCAGAGGGAGGGGAAGCGTTTGATAGCTCTATGATTAGGTGTTAGTCTTTTGATGAGCCTCTGCCCTTGGACTGTGAATTTTTTCCAGTGCTTCTCAGTTCCTCCTGCCATGTTAAGTCAGGCAGGATGGCTAGACGGAGCTGGAATTGGGCATTCTCCTTCCCCTAGGTTAGTCAGGCTTTAAAAAAACACTGGCAGGTTAGGGCATGATTAAACTGTTTCCCCTAAACATAGTAACGTGTCTGTAATCACAGCTACTCCAGAGGATGAGGCAGGAGGATTGCTTGAGCCTAGGAATTTGAGACCAACCTGGGCAACATGGTGAGACCCCCTATCTCAAAATAATAATAATATTAAATAAAAAAGTTTCTCTTGAGGGCAGGACTTAATAAGAAGCTAAAATTTTTAATCTCTCAGACTTGTCCACAGTAACCCTCAAGCAACTTGTCAATTACAGTTTAGATTTTTCCTACCTTGGCACTGATTCCCATAGTGGTTTCCCCTACAGGGTTTTTGCTCCAGTAAGTTGTGCTTCTCTGTATTTGTCTGTTGATCTTGCCAAGTTAGGAGCAGCAGTTTGCCCTGTGATGGATCTACGCACAGTTGCTTATTTCTTTTCAGTTTGTTTAGACTTTTACATGTTGTTAGAATGGAACAGTAATTTCTAACCTCTTTACATGCCAGACCAGAAACCAGAGGTTAAATGCTTTTATTCCTATTTTATGTGTTTATTTTTTTAGAGACACTTTGTATGAAGTTAATTTAATGTTTTCATTTGTTTTGCTTTTTCTGCTCCATTCCAAGGCATTTTGTGGATAGACTGCTTTTGTCTAACCATATCCTCAAGTGCAGCTAATTTAATAGATAATGCATATGGTGTGGAGAGAAATAAAATATGGCTTTGCTTATCTTGTTTCTTTTCTTTCTTTTTTTTTTTTTTTTTTTTTTAAGATTCTTAATCTCTCCCCTTGTACTTATTCCCTTGTACTTATTTCTCTCAGATTGCTGATGCATCTCCAAGGGGCACCACACCTTCTCTATATATCTTTTTTATCCAAAGAAACGATGCTTCTGTGAGGCACCACCTCTGGTTCTGAGCAAAGAAGCAACTTCCCTGTAACCAGTTATGTAAACAACCATATACCAACCGTAACTTTTTTCTTCCTTCTTCCCTCCTGGAAATAAGAAATCACCCAAATCTTTAAGTGTCATGTTTTTAGGTTATTGGGAAGATAGTGGCACCCTGAAAGACATAATAAAAGCTATGGAAGGAACTGATATGCGAGGAAAAATAAATCAATGCATTATTGGAGGTGGAAAGTATACCTTAAAGGTCTCTGGCTATTTTGAACATTTCTACAGTCTGCCCAGTTTCTATCTCTGGAGATTTTCCAGATAAATAGTGTGGCTGTTTCTTTTATTCACGACATGCTGGTACTGACATTTAACTGGTTTCTGGATGTGGCCATCACTTCCCACCAATCAGCTCACCAGTTCAACCCTTCTGAATTTTACATGTTTGCTTCTAGAGCCTATACTCAGCTGCCTTTTTTAAAAAATTCACCTTCAGCCTTGCTGTAGCTCAGAACCTGGGGATTCAGTTGGTACCTGAAACCGAACCACAAATGCCAGCCAGTTCACAAATGTAAAGTCATAGAATATGCCCAGAGCAAATGTGCATGTTTTTTCCTGGCACATAAGTTACTTAGGTTTCCAAAGTTGAGATTAAAAAATTATACAATTGTGATAAGCAAGTCCCGTTGTATATTTTGTATCCCCAGTGTCTTCTTGAAGTATGAACCCTGAGTATTCATTTACTAGTTTACTAAATATACCAAGGTAAATACTTGGAATAAATATATGGTAGGTAGGAGAGTGCCTGTTCCCAGAGTCTTCGAATTGTAGTGGTATGTACAAGAAAACCGCTGATTACAATACAGTGTGCTGAATACCATATATAAGATGCTATGTTAGTAAAGAAAACATTCCTACAAAACTCAGGCAGACAGGGAGAAGGTTTCCTGAAGTTCCTGGAGAAGTGAGGAGTATAAAGTCCCAAATGAAGAATTTGGCATTTGCAAAGGAGCAGGTGCTGGTCTGTGTAGTAGAAAGGGTAGCTGATAGGTGTGAAGTGGGGCCAGATTGTGGTTAACCTGAATGTCAGAAAAAGGAGCTTGGCATTGTTCTGATGGAAAAGAAAGTTACTAGAGTGTTGGGGTGGGGAGTGAGAGTAAGAATCAGCTTTACGTTTTAGAAGGGTTCTTTATCAGCAACACTGTGGGCCACGTGTTGAACTATGCTTGCAATATCACAGCATCCTAGTTCCCACAAGCACTCGAGCACCCAATCAATAAGACTAAACCCATCACGAGTTCTTACATCCATGTTAACAGATCAGAAGGCAGGCTGTGGATGAATTGCCTAAATTACTTTGCCAACATAAGGCAGCAGCCAGTCTGAGCCCTGATCTATATCCCAGCTAGCAGAGAGTCAAAGAGCCTCTTAATTCAATTTCGTATAATCTCCAAGTAAGTGCAAAATTTCAAAAGCTTTCCAAAATTAATCAGTTTCAAAAATTACACTGGATTCAATGCTGAAGCTAAGTAAAAGTTCAGGTTTTCTCTGCTGTGTAACTTTGCTGATCTTTCCTGTCTCTTATTCATGTTGGAAAAATAATAGATGAACTTTTGCGTCATTGATATTGCAGTGTCTTTTGTGAAGATGAAAGTATAACGTGGTGAGGTGGGGAATAAGGCACATGTGGTAAGCAACTCAGACTAGAATGGTGTCTGGATAAAATACAAGAACAGCTTTAACAGCTTTGAATCTTTTTAGTAAAAAGGACTCAAAATTTTTTTGCATGGATCTCAGAGTACTACTTCAAATCCAGTTCTATCATCCATCAATTCTGGGATTTTAAGTAAGCTACTCTGCTTCTCTAAGCCTGAGTCTGGGGGACGTTGGGGTTTCAGATGTAAGAGGAAATGATGTCTTGCACTTTAACTCCTGAAGTGTCAAATTTTTCTTATATTTGCATCTCAGAGTCAGGGATTTATGACCCCAGAAGTCATGGATTTAGTACTTATGTCCCCGTTTCCTCAACTTCCACAGCAGAGTGATTGGTTCCATGCATCAAAGGACAGGACTCTGCCTACTTTGTTAGGGCCCCATTGGCTGTTGAAACCACCAGCCAGAAATTTTCAGGGATGCAACACAGAGATCATGCCCATATCCTCAGCTTCTCATAGACTTATCCATGACTTCTGACATTATGGAAAATGCAAATAGACTCCTCATGAACATGAAACTTTAGTGACAGAATAAAGTATAAAACAAAATATTTCTCTGTGACCTCCATATTGCCACAGACAAGGTTTCCTCTAGAGCGGCAGTTCCCAACCTTTTTGGCACCAGGGACTGGTTTTGTGGAAGACAATTTTTACATGGACCGGGGGTGGAGTGGGAAGGAGGTGGGATGGTTTTGGGATGATTCAAGGACATTACATTTATTGTGTACTTTATTTCTATAACGATTACATTGTAATATATAATGAAATAATTATACAACTCACCATAATGTAGAATCAGTGGGAGCTCTGAGCTTGTTTTCCTGCAACTAGATGGTCCCATCTGGGGGTGATGGGAGACAGTGACAGATCCTCAGGCATTAGATTCTCATAAGGAGCACTCAATCTAGATCCCTCACATGAACAGTTTGCAATCAGGTTCACAGTCCTATGAGAATCTAATGCCACCACTGATATGACAGGAAGTGGAGCTCAGGAAGTAATGTGAGTGATGGGGAGCGGCTGTAAATACAGATGAAGCTTCGCTGGCTTGCCTGCCACTTACCTCCTGCTGTGTGGCCCAGTTCCTAACAGGCCACAGACCAGTACCAGTCCATGGCCCGGAATTTGGGGCCTCCTACTCTAGAGAATACTGTATCCAAGGAATATATAACATGTCCATTTAGAAACCAAAGAGTTATCTTTCATGCCACAATAATTTTTTATTTATTTTTATTTATTTTTTATTTTTTTGCCTGGGCGAAAATCTCAGAACTTTCTTACTATAGCCACCACTAAACAAATGAGAAAAAAATAAGCCACAAATTCATGAAGTCAGTATGCTTTACCAAAGAGTAGTAAATGTACAACTCTGTTTTACAGCCTGAAGAAATAAGAGATTTATACCAAAATAGTCCAGAAAACAGTTCTCTGTTCTAGGACCAGGTTCTCCTGAGATGCCAGGCAGCAGTGTAGATTGAAGGGTTGGAAGGCTATTCTGGTACACCTGAGGAAAGCATAAAACACACAGATTATTCTATTGGGTAAACACCTAACTGCCTCTGTAAAAGTGGATTCTTTTTATCTCTTTATTATTTGAAGATAAGATTTTCTTTTTTAAGTCTTAGAATTCATGGGCTTTCGGTAAAATTCATAAATGCTTATTCTTTCATGTCACCCCTCATGGATGATAGCTAAATCCCACTGGAAAATTCTCATCATATTTCAAGAGAGCCCTTGGACTTTTGTTAGGAGGGACTTAACTCTCATCTTTGCAAAAAGACAGTGTTCCCATGGTGATGAGGATGACGTCATCAGGACTGGTTTCTGCCATGAATACAGCCCCATTGATCACCACGGGAATAGATAGAATAAGAGATAACAGGATTTTCTGTACAAACACAGGTAACTCAAAGATTAGCCAGGCTAACAAGCTATGAATTTTCACTAAATGTAAGCCTGATAGATTGCTTAAGATTATTATCCTCTTCACTGTCAATGGCACTCTAAAATAGCAGGAATTCTCCTGTCCTATTAGGCTCCTCCAAGGATCGGTAGCCTATATGGGTAGGTGGCAACTTAAATACATTACTGAGGTGCTAATATTAGGCTTTTGTGATCATGAGAAGTTTTTGCTCTATTAAGCCAAGTTACATAAAGCAGGAGCTGGAAAGTCAACTGGAGTGTGTCTTTTTTAGAGAACTGGAAAACTGAAATAAGTTTTACAGCACACTATAGCCAATCACCTAACTTTATTCTAAATGGAAAAGCTATACCCTTTGCAAAATTCTATTGCATTGAATTATTCTTCTATAACCATTAGTAAAGGGAAAGCGTCAATTAATGTGTGACAGGCATCTTCTTCCCATGATCATAACCAATTTTACTAATATAAGTCTGTGTATAACTTGGCCTAAAATTAGTGGGTTCTTATGTCCTAATACATGCCCTTCAATATCTTAGTCTTCAATACTATAAAAAGAATATTCATGTGCCAGTATATCCATCTGTCTAACTACCTGTCTATTTATTAAGTTTTAGTTGAGTACTGATTATATTCTAGGTCCCATGATATAGATAGGAAAAAAACTGAATTATGATATTGCTCTTGCCCTACAGAACTGCAGACTCTGATGAAGGAGATAAACACATATATAATTGCAATGCTATATAATGTCTTGAATATGGGTTTATACTGAGATACACATAAATGCAGGAGTAATTAACTTTTCTGTGAGAGTTAAGGAATATATTACAGAAGAGATGGTATTTGACAGGGGCCTGGGACTAGACTGGTACAACTCTTTGTAGTATAGTTAATATCCCTGGCTCACAAGGGGTGACTGAAAAACAGGAAGTACAAACATCAACTGGGGAAAGCTGCAAGAACATTGAATCTCTCATTCACATGTAGATCCCTGACTCCCTCAATATCTGAGCCATATATGAAGTTAAGGGTGGGGTTCATGCTAAGCATATTTCTGGACCCTGTCCAATACACACAGTTGGCCCAAGGTGGGCTCAGTGTTTTTAATCTTATTTGGACTGTGAACTCCTTTAATACTCTAATGAAGTTTCTAAATCCACTCCTCTGAAAAATGCAGAACACATTAGAAATACAAATTTGCAAAGAATTTTACAGCATTCCATGAACAGTTTAAAGAGTATCTATAGAGTCTATGTTAAGAACTTTTAGTTATTAATTTAATAGACAGATACTAGAGTTATAGTGCTTGTATACAGCTAGACTATTCAACTATCTCAAAAGATTATGGGGAAAAGATAGATAATCTATAAGCTAGAATATCTTTGTCTCTGCTGTTTTATAGGGCCAAATACATTATTTTCTAGCTCTGTAATCTTGGATAACTTCCCTAAGCCCCAATTTACTCATTTTTATAATGAGGATATTAATCCCATTCTTCAGAATTTGTTGTCAGGATTGGAGATAACATACACGGAGTACCTAGAAAAGTGTCTGGCATATAATTTATTTGATTTGTATCATTATCATTAGTATCAGTATAACTGTTTGTATTGTATAATGACAATAAAATTACATTCCAGAAATTCAGGGAGCAAATTATGGCAATCAGATGCAATATCTATTTTAATCCTTTGGAGATATGTTAAACTTATTGTTTATTTAGAATTCCCTCTGCCCTCAAGATGATTAATAAAATATTGCAATTAGGTTCTAAACCCTCTGGGTAGAAAGTATAGCTCCTATATATTCTGTACTATGTTCAATAAATGTTTAATAACATGATACTACTACTTGGGATTTCTATAGTTCTTTTATTTGATAGCCTCCAAGTACTTTATAGATATTAGTTCATTAATTCTTCCAATTCCACAGAGACTTAGAAGGTAGGAAATGTGAAAGGCATCTTCTCTGTCTGTTGGTTTAAATGCATGCCCTCCCCTCTCCCCACAAACTTTGTTGTGCCATTCTCTCCAGTGGCACCAGTGTTTAACCCCTTCCTCTTAGCGTGAAGGCCCTTCACCAAGTCTACCAGACTAGCTCATCTCATGCAACTGTCCCAACCTTTTTTCTTCTCCTTTGTTAAAGTTTGCAGTTTCTGTTCATTTATCTTTCATAGACCTGATCTCTAAAATGGGCTGATTCCTTAATAGAGCCAGACTATAGGCATTTCAAATAATAGATAAATAAATAAATATTAATTACAATAGCTGCTGCCTATTGAAGGTCAGACACTAAAATATATCAAAAGTATCATGTATTTTGTGCATCTCAAAAATTATAAACCCATTGTATTCTCTCATTATTTCCATTTTATAGTGAGAAAAATGGGTATTTAAGAAATTAAATATACTTGTGTAAGGTTGCACAGCCGATAAGAGGCCAATCTGGAAATGGAACCCAGGTATGTTTACCCCTAAAATGTAGGAAGATTTATCAGGAATTATGCAAATTCTCTATGTATTTCTCAGAGTACTCTGGGAACCTTCCAGAACCATCAGAGCTACCTGTCTGTGTCTGGGAAAATTAGAAGACTTGCTTTGATATTGGAACTTGTAGTAAGGTGAGCTATCACTGAAGCTCCTATGATTCTAATCTCCATTTGTCCTTCCTTCTTCCCCTCCCAGTCTACCACTCCCTCAGAGGACTCCAGGAGGATGTGGAATTGATGCGTCATCCCAGAAGCACTCTAAAGACTACCCAGCAGGACTTTCCAGCAGCCGGAGTGGACATCCTATAAAGCCTCGCTTCACATCTGGGTCACAAAAAGATGGAAGAGACTCAGTGCTGTCTGAAAAACTGTGCAGCTCCTGAAATCCGTATGTTCAGTGAGTCTTTATGTGTACAACATTCCTTTTTAGTCCTCACTGACAAGCATCCTGTCATGCCAGTGTCTCCACTCTTAACTACTCTACCTTCCTCCCTCCTGGAATCTTGGAGGATTTCTGAGACTCTACCATCATTGCAACACCTTTCTCCTCCATTATAACATCAATCATGCCATACTTTCCATCCCAACTGCTAGCGATAGACATTTGCATATAATAAAAAATATTAATTGAATTAATTAAGAGAAAAACAAAATGAGACATATCAAGGACTTGCTGTGAGGGACACTATAATGTCTCTCTCTCTTCATATATATGTATATATGTAATGTTGCTGTACTTTTTAATTTAAATGTTAATTTTTTTAATGCTGCTATTTTGATATCCACTCTAGAAACAAACCAAAAAAAATGAGTTTCAGAGACTTAAGATTCCTAAAGCCATATCATGATTAAATGGCAGAAAGGGAACTCAAATCCAAGTTGACCCAGGCTAGAAGCCTTGTCCTCAACTACCTCGTTAGCTTTGCTGTGAGAGTCAGCGGTGCTGCAGAGCTGGCTATATTTATATTTTCACTACAGTTTTTATCAGTGAGTTGACCTTAGACTTTACCTAGTTAAGGGACCCTAGCTTTTCTGTGAACAGGTGCTATGTTTAAGTCTTCAGAGCTTGTTCATCAATAAAGGAGGAATGAATGGGTGGACCCATTGGTAGTAGGGTTGTGGGGAAATCATTAGGAAGTGAGAGGAGATAGTGACATTCTTGAGAAGAGAATGAGAAGGAGTTACCAGAAAGACATGTTTTGGGGTCTAGTCACTCTTAGTAATTCACTTCCTACAAGAAAGCACAGGGACTGCAGATTCTGTTCATTACCCTCATATTCTCATTTATTAGATGGGGCATTTATGCCAGAAAGATGGAATTCAGTTCCCAGGGTAAGCAGCTACCTTAACAATTTATACTCAAGTTCATCCTCAAGGAATTGGGGGCTGATTAAGCATACAACTCTTCGTGGAAGACCCCAGGCGACTTAGATGCTTGGGAGATATGTGCCGCTGCTGTGAATAAAGTTTTGCAAATAGTAATGCTGATACTATCTTTATTTCAGCAGCTAGGAGGAAGAAAAGCAAACAAACAAAAAGGAACAAAAACAAAACAAAAAATTGTAGAGTCTTAAGAGTTACTTTATAAAATACCATGTTTAGAGAATTCAGCTTCCTGCTCCTTTAGGAATATTCTAAATTAACATTTTATTAACCATAAATTACATTTTCTCTTGAACTTGTTCAAATTCAGCTGTAACCATTGTTCCCACTAGCAAGGTGCCTGCTGTGTACCAGTCATAAAGATTGCATGAGAGAAGTGAGCTAGTGCTCAGAACTTTCTAGTTGTGCCAGACATATGCTGGGTTGCATTTTAATTCTCACGAGCACAGAGGAAACATGATTGTTACCAACTGACAAATGAAGACAGAATATGTCATTGACTGGATAATGGGTAGATCTGTGGTTTGACCTGACATTTGTCTGACTCCAAAGTCCAGGCCCTATTCTTTAGTTTATACTCTATGCTCTTCAAAGCCCATACTCTACTTCTCTGAATTCTACAGTGTGAAAAGACCCATGTCCAATAAGGACCTGTGCAGACTGTGATTCCAATCAGATGGAAGCCAGAGTGAAAGTCATAGAGCCCTGCCTCCAAAACACCACTGAACTCCTCGTTCCCTGTGCATGGCCTAAATGCACCTCGGTAGGAGGATTGAAGAAGCCCAGTCACCAGGACAAGCTGTCTTCAGGGATTCCTGAAGCCAAGCCCATGAATTCTGTGTCCCTGAGGAAACATTGATTATGTCCCCTTTCTTGGCTTCAAATATGGGTCAAGACAAAGACCAGAAATAGTGCTCAGTTTTTTATCAAGTTGGGGGTAAAGAGCTCTATATGTGAGTAACAACACTAAACTGCAATTCTATAGTCACCCTTTTTCAGATATACTGTCTTCAGTCCCCTAGGACAGAACCCTCTTGGTTACTTTAGTATCAGTGTGACTTATTCTAGAGATGCTCATCTGTAAAACTCTCTTTTAACTTAAAAATGTGATATAATTGTTTCTTCCTGTCCCTTTAATTCTAAAGACACTGCCAAGCAATAGGCAATAAGCAGGACATCAGTACCTCTACTGCTCTTTCCCTAGGTCCAGGATCCTGCATCCTCTCTCCCATCTGGAATCATCAGCCCAGTGATTTTTCCGAGCATCACATTGTTTCCCAACTATGAATCCTTCAGGTATGCCTGGTATCCTCGACCCACAAAACCTTGACGTGGATGTAGAAAAAGTAATGCAAAATAAGTCTGATTCACTTCATCGATATAATTGGGGAGCTAAAGTAAAAAGTATTTTTGCCTTACTAATTTTCTCCTATTGCTTTTACTCTCAAAGACGTTTTACATCTTTTGTGTTATGTAATGTGCACAATATCCTTAATCGTTAGGGAGAAAAGAGATTAGTATCCCTTCTCATAGTAAAACAAAGTCAAAACACAAACAAAATTAAGACCCAAATGAATGTCATGACCAAACTAGACTTTTCTGGAGCTCATCTGTAGCCCATCTCTTCAATTCAAACACAGGACATTTTATAGAATCAGGATGCTTTTTCCCCTTAGTGTTTATCCTAAAAGATAACACTCCCTTAGGTAGTTATTTAGGAATAGATTTATTTTTGGGGGTTAGTTTTTCTTCTCCTGGAACAGTCATAGTAAATATGCATATTACCTATGTATAGAAATAGTAGCCTCCTACTTCTCTCGGCAGGTTCAGAAGATAGTTCTTTTTAGAGTCTGTGAAAGACTGTTGGTACTGTCAGTGGTGTTAACCAAAGCTACACCTCAGATGAGACTGAGCAGCAATGTGTCTGTGCTTTCATGTGGCTAAAGCACTAACACAATTACAGTGTCCTAGCTGACTGACAGTTTTGGTTGCTGGTTTCTTAACAAGAAGAGATGGTATTAAACCTGGCAATTGTCTATTTTTACAGGCTTAAGGGAAATCACTCAGGTGAATAAAAACTCAAAGACCTAAGTTGAAGAGCCTCATTAGAAGATGTTTGAATATCATATTGCTTTATTCTAAAGGTTAAACACATTTAACCCAGGAGGGAGAAATTCTGCAGGAGGCAAGTGGAGCATATCTTGCTTCTCAGCTAGCTCTGAGGCTGAGAGCCCAATGCCACCCACCCAGCAAGCAAGCAGACACAGTCTTGGGACCTAGAGAAACACTTTAAAGGCTAGTTTTGTTTGTTTTATTTTTATTTTTTATTAACTGAGACAATTTGGAATTTAGGTCAATTGACAGAGAGTGCATAGGGTCACACTCTTTCAAGGCAGCTTATATCTGGTTGTATTTGCATGAACAAATGGGTGGGCCTTGAGCAAAGTGTAGCTGAGGATAATCAGTTTCTTCATTCCAAATCTTGGCTGCAGCCTCCCCAGCACCCTACGTCCAGTTCTGTATGTTTCAACAAACAGGAGATATGAAGGAGCTGATAGGGTTTAAGGAAGACATTTAAAGATGAATAATGAGGCCAGGCGATGTGGCTCATGCCTGTAATCCCAGCACTTTGGGAAACTGAGGCAGGTGGATCACCTGAGGTCAGAAGTTTGAGACTAGCCCAGCCAACATAGTGAAACCCTGTCTCTACTAAAAAATAAAAAAAATAGCCGGCGTGGTGACAAGCGCCTGTAGTCCCAGCTACTTGGGAGACTAAGGCAGGAGAATTGCTTGCACTTGGGAGGCAGAGGTTGCAGTGAGCTGAGATTGCGCCATTGCACTCCAGCCTGGGCAACAGGAGTGAAACTTTGTCTCAAAATAAATTAGTTAATAAATTAATTAAAAATAAATAAAGATGAATAATGAGTCAATAATTGTTTTAAAATAATGGCTGAAATAGTATTGTGTTTAACTACATTAAAAAACTTACTTTCTTCTGGAATATGAGGCATATGGTAATACAGCTTCTACTGAGTGAGAGGAAATTGGTTTTAAACTACACTGAGGTAGAGGAAGTTGCAAAGAAATGTGTCTTAGTCTGTTTTGTGCTGCTATAACGGGATACCTGAGACTGGGTAGCTTATAAAAATGGAAACTTATCAGCTCACAGTTTTGGAGGTTGGGAAGTCCAATGACACAGTGCCAGCATCTGGCGAGAGCCTTCTTGCTATGTCATCACACAGTGGAAGGCAAGAGGGCAGGAGAGGGAAAGTGGGGTCTGACTGAACCTACCCTTTATATCTACACCAATCCCACCCATGAAGGTAGAGGCCTCCTGGCTTAATCACTGCTAGAATGTGCTTCCTCTTTATACTGTTACAATGGCAATTAAATTTCAGCATGAGTTTTGGAGGGGACAAACATTCAAACCCTAGCAATGTGTAAAGCCAAGAAAAAACAAAAAACAAAAAATCAGCTACTTGCATTGAAAGGTTGAATGCCTTGCCTTGAAGTGGAAGTACAGTTCTACGGGACTGTCCAATGCTCTTTTCGTAATGCAGTGATGCAGGAATTCAACAGACAATGCTATGGGTTGGTTTCACTATTGACTACTAGCAATTTAGCATGATTCAAAGAGTGATTGCTTTCTAAGTACAGAAGAACAAGAGGTTGAAATAAAGGTCTTTCCTTCAAGGTCTAGCATAAATACCACCTCCTCTAAAAGTCTTCCCCTACCTCCTGAGAAGGAATTAATTTCTTTCTCTTCATTACTCCCACTAGATAATTAATTTCTCCCTCCTCATTAATTCCACCTTTTCTATGGTGTTTATCAGAGTCTTCTTTACAATATAATTAGCTAGTTCTCTAATAAATACCATATTTCCTCCTGACAGTTGCCATGTCCTGTTCATTGCTGTGCACTTCACAGTGCCCAGTAGGATGCCTGGCACTAGCAGAAGCTCAAAATGTAAAGTGGATTTAAATAAACAAAACTCTCTGGGTCTCTCAGGGAAATTTAAAGCAACAGATGAAGAAATATTATCCCTGGGGACTTGACTTTCATATTTGGTAAACAAATGACCTACATTTAAGTCAAAATATAAAAACCTGAAGCAGAACACAATTAGACAGCTTCAGATTAGAAGGATTCAGAAGACAGGAGTCAAAACAGATGAGATCTGAAGAAGATTTCCGAAGTGTCTGCCATCTGCACAGTATTAAAATTGTTTTACATACAATTTCATTTAATGCTGAAAAAATAAAATAAAAATTTAAGTTGCAAAATAAATGTTATTGTTTCCACTTTGAGGATTGGAAAACTGAGGTTTAAATAGACTATGTAATTTGTTTGAGACCACATGACACTATTAAATGATTAACTTGGACTCATAATTAGAGTCCAGGTTACCTTGGCAGCACTTTAGTGACTTTACTCTGCAGATTTGCCTTGTATAATAAATGTAACATGAAGGAGATGTAAAAGGGTACGGATTATAGGGAAGGTGAGAATGGCTCTGATATGCTGAGTACTCATAAAAAATAACTTGTGCCATGCGTGGTGGTGCACACCTGTAATGCTAGCTCCTCAGGGGGCTGAAGCAGAGGACTGCTTGAGCCCGGGAGTTTGCTCTAGTGAGTTATGACTGCACCTATAAAAATCGCCATTGCGCTCCAGCCTGGGTGATAGGTCAGGCCCCATTTATTAAAAAAAAAAAGATAACTTCTGATCTCAAGCTCTTGCCTTCCACCCAATAAACCAATCAAATGTTGATATTTCCTGGGGTTTCTTTGTTAAGTTGGTTGTGGTTGCTATCTGTCCTGCTGTGGTGAGTTGAAAACATGATTCAGAATCATCTTTATCAGGTCTAATAAATGACCCTTTAGCCTACCTGAATCTCTAGGTCTGAGAGCCAGCCCCTCTTGGTATGATCTGGCCCACACAAGACAAAATTAAGTTTCCTCTCTCACTCTGGGCTTCCTGGACCCACTGAGGTCTTCAAACTATAGTTCAAACTAAATGTTTTCCCATTTCAGTCTCAATGGAAGTGGAAAATTTCTCTGGAGAAGAGTCACTATGTACAGACATGAGATTCCATGGCTCGTCTGAGCCCAGCTGCTGGAATAAACCTGAGCTAGAAACTTTAATGCAATGTGAACTTTAATGTGACGATTAGCACAGGGATCTTTTCCCTGAGGCAATTAACTTCTGCTCTTCTCTCTAACCATGATTTCAGCACTGGCAGCAGGCAGGAAATGAATGTCACCGTCACAGTCACAGTCAGTCAGCTTAGACTTGTACCCATAGGGGTCATTCAATTCAAGATTTCTTTGCATTGTTCATGCTTGGAGACCCAATATTCCCTTCAGGTGCTATGATTACATTAGAAGAGAAATAATCACCAGTGGCCCCCAAACCAAGTCAGACTTCTCAACATCTGGAGAATGCTACCATGGTGCATCCCTATGCTGGCATTTTCTCAGAACCCTTAATAAATAAATGGAACTCCATATATCCCTCCATTTATGTCCCTAAATGGTAGCTGCTTGGGGATGCATAGATGTGTTATTGGCCACCAGGGACTCTCTTCAGTGGTGGAATGTCCTGTATCCAAAATAGGCAAGAGATAAACAGTAGAAAACAACCAATTGGGGAAATTTATAGAAAAAAACACTCAAAACCCATCTCTAAATCAATTTGAAAATGTATTCAACTCAGGCCGGGCGCGGTGGCTCACGCCTGTAATCCCTGCACTTTGGGAGGCCGAGGCGGGCGGATCACGAGGTCAGGAGATCGAGACCATCCTGGCTAACAAGGTGAAACCCCGTCTCTACTAAAATACAAAAAAAATTAGCCGGGCGCGGTGGCGGGCGCCTGTAGTCCCAGCTACTCGGGAGGCTGAGGCAGGAGAATGGCGCGAACCCGGGAGGCGGAGCTTGCAGTGAGCCGAGATGGTGCCACTGCACTCCAGCCTGGGGGACAGAGTGAAGACTCCGCCTCAAAAAAAAAAAAAAAAAAAAAAAAAAAAAAGAAAATGTATTCAACTCAAAAAAAGAAAAGAAGAAGAAGAAAAAAAGGAAAATAAAAGAAAGCTTGGGATATATCATCCTGGCAGAGAAGGAGGCAGGGTAATATTGTGATATTATCCTTAAATCTAAGAAGATAGAGAGCCAGCCATCCTTCACTGAGAAAGACATGGGAAGAAATGTGACTGATTGTAGTAGAAAAACCTCAGGTTAGTTATAAAAAATCCCTTTCTGTGAGGTGTAGGAGGTCCTGGAACAAATGAGTAAAATATAATTTAAAAACGTTCTCCTAGAGAGCATAAGGAAAGTGTCTTAAAGCAATTCTGCCTAGAAACAGGATCTATAGAATTCTTGTTACTCAAATGTGTCCCATAGATCAGCCGATCAGGCATCACATGGTAGCTGGTTAAAATGCAAAATCTTGGGTACTCCTCCAGATACACTAAATCAGAATCTGCATTTTTAAAAGATGCATTTATCCATTAAGCATCAGATCCAGATAAACAACTGAATTTATCTATGGCTTAGACAGTATTCATGGTATATAGTCATTTTTTGTTTTTAAAGAAAATTAACTTAACAGCCTGCAAAGCTAGAGATTTTCTCTTGTTTCCTATTGCCTTTCTAGTTCTCTTAGCTTGCAGTACTCACAGCTGCCTGGATGCATATTCAGGAGCACCAGTGACCTTGAATTGGACGGCAAGCCTGGGGTCATCCCTGAATGCCTCAGAATCTCTGTGTCATGATTTTAATTTTTGAAGAAGCTTTTTTTGGTCAACTAAGTCATGTATATGCACATACAAACACACGAGCATAAACACACACAAACAGAGTATGTTTTGAAAAGAAAAGAAAATCATAGTATTGATTTGTGTAATGAAATAATGTTTTCCCAATATTGTTGGTTAAATTCTCTAGTCTGGCTTCATCTCTTTTATTTCAAATGATTTAACTGTTGATTAGGTATTGAAAAATCTTGGTGGGCATAACACCCCTTGAAAATCTTATTTCCAAAATTGTATGCATTAATATTTTACAACATATTGACAGTGCCTCTGCTTTTTTGTTCCTGGGCCACGTGTCAACTGTATCTATCAAAGGAGAACTTCCATGTTTCCTCTTTGCATGGTTGAAATGTGACTTGTGAGGGCAGGTCTGATTGGTGGGTGCTCCTCGGGCTACTTTTGGCTCTCCCTTGTTTCCCAAACTTTATCTTTCTGCACTGCTCCTTGTATGTATTGGGAGAAGCTCACTGCTCCCATGGGGCAGGAGAAGAAAGGCACAAGCACTGTATCTACTCTGGTAATATATTCGTGGCACTACTCAGGAAATAGCAATAATCAGAGAGTCATAGAATTTTAGAAATTGTAAAGGGATTTGTAGATGACCTGGTTAAACTCCTTCGTTCTACCGATTGGGAGACTAATCAGAGAGGGAGTCTGTATAACCCAAACTTATGTAGCTATTTAGTAACAGAGCTGGGACTAGTGTTCCCAGCTAGTTTTCCTAATTTCTGGTCCAGTTGCCTTTTTCATGCACACATGCAACAACAAAAAATATATATCTTCTAAATTAAGTCACACCTTCACAAGATCACACATACCACGAAAGGTCCAGGACCGTGTCTATATTGTTCATTACCATGTTCCCCCTGCATAGGCATAAGAAAGCTCCAAAGGCATATTTATTAAACAAAAGGACACATAGGCAGCTTTTCTTGAATTTTCTGTTCATAGCTTAGCATAGTCAAACAAATTAATATTCAGTCTAGCTATGTCTTGATCTAATAACCTATAATATTTCCATCCACATATAACCGTCTCCAGTAATCCTTCAGAACACAAGTGGTGAGTTAGGTTTCCAGAAGTAGCGATGGGCTTATATTTCTTCTGGTCTCAAAGCAACCGCACACTGTAAGATAGCATTAAAGGGACTGGTTGTGTTGGGGAAGAAAATGTATCCTAGATGAAATGGGGTGGATTACTCATGAGCAGGCAATCAAGGAGAGAGGTGATGGGCATGGTTCTTCTAACTTCATAACTAACACTGAACCAAGTTATTTCTAAAGACACCTTTCTACTTGTTCCTCAAAACACTAAAATACTAATGAGAAAAGGAAAAAAGTGTGAATTCATGTATGTGTGGGTGTGTATATATATGTTTATGTATATAAGTGTATGTGTGTATATATATATGTATGTATGTATATGTGTGTATATATGTATATACACACAGAACACAAAACCATACCCTCTCTCTCTATATATGCATATATATATGTGTGTGTGTATGTGTGTGTGTATATATATATATAGTGGGAGAGAGAGAGAGAGTGAGAACATAAATATGGCTTGATCTCTATTATTTTCTCAAGGATGTGTGGGCCAGGGTAGTCATTCTTTGTTTCTGATTTTGTTTTTTCTCTTAAGACTTCTCAACCTTGATAACATTCACTATCACCATCCTCAGTGTCTCAGTGGTATGCATGAATCGATGGGTAAATAGTGGGAGGGAGGAAAAATATTAGAATCCCCCATTTCACCTATGTGGAAAATGATGAATAGTATAGCTTCATATATTGATCCAAATGTGTTATATCTTTCTAGTCATCCTACCTAGTTTATTTCTATAATAGATACTGTTCTTTGTCAAGGTCAAAACAAAAGGAAATATTGGACGAACCCATTTTGTCCCACTACCACTGACACAGTTGTGAAATTGTACTGTATTGTGAGATATGGATAATTTAACGTGATAATTCATGTAGAAGTTTATTTCTGAAATATAGGAAAACAACTAGTTTGGGGAACAATTGATTATCTTTGCATTTGTAATTAACTTAACAAAGGAAAAACACAGAAAAAAATAACTTTGTTTTAGTCATTGGATTCACATATTGCTAGAGAGGACTTTTCACCCTGATTTAGATGCATTTCTGCTCTTCACCTGAAAATATAAACGCCAGAGGCTGTATACCCAATCATCAACATGCTGAAGATTTAGTATCTTAAAATATTGAAGCATAGAATGATTATCATATATTTTCAATACTTAAATGAAAGCAGTCCAGAAACTTTTCTCACATTTTTAATAAACAGCTAAAATGTGTTAATGTTCACTATTTGCCAGGCACTCTGCCATTTAATTTCATAATAACTATTTTATATTGTTATTATTATCATACATTCCAAATGAGAAAATCAGGGTTTAGAGAAAATTTAGAGAGTTAGGTCATGCAACTAGTATCCATAGACTTGGGATAAAAATCCTACTTTAACTGTTGAACCATAGCTCATAATGAATGTGTGCTTTTCAGAAAAAATAAAACTAAATGAGTTCAAGGAGAAGCATCAACTTTAAAACCCACACCAACTAATTTTCCAGTCTGATACCTCTCATAGATCGAAGCCAGGGTCATTTTGTCCAACTTGCTCATTTTACAGGTGAAGAAGTTAAGTGGTGTTACTAAGTGTATGCAGCTAGTTAGTAAAACTGGAACTGGAATCCACGTTTCGGAATCCTCCCACATTAGCAATCTCTCTGCTATACCACTCTGTTTCTCAACAAAGCAGCAACAAATTTGAATTCAATGTAGAATTATAGTTATGAATAAAAATTTTGAGTCAGCTGTTCAGCCTTCCCAAATTTTCCAACTTAAACTGATAGCCAAACAGTCAGAACTTATGCTTAAAATTAAGCCATCTTGCCTGGAATCACGGTTTTCTTGGATCATCATTGAAACCGTGTCCTCTGCAACATCACTGCCACCAGGACATCCATCTCCACACTGAACATCGATGAAACTGACTCGGCTTTCCACAGTTCAATGCTCCTTTCCAAGGCACCTTATGGAACTTGAACTCATAGTTTTCCATTGGCAAACTTTTTAATATCCTCAATCTTTCCTTAAATGTTCTCTTCCTCTGTTGTCCTGAATGAAAGTTTTACCTAAGAATGCTACTACCCGTCAAATTACACAAACCTCTGAACCTGAAGATTAGAGTGGGTGCTTGTCTTGCTCCTCATTTCCACTTCCAAACAATTATTTCACAGTTTTCCATCCATTGTTCTATCTCCTCTGGAGTTTGTGCTATCAGGCTATGCCACTCCCCACCCCACATCATGTTTGCCATCACCAACTGCCCATCATTTCTTCCTTTCATGGAAGTTCTTATGTCTTGGCATACTGTCTTCACCCCACCTTTATTCTTGTCATCATTGTTGGTGACTTCAGCATCCACATGCATTATTCCTCCTTCTTTGTCTTTCAGTTCCTTTGCTCACTCACTTCCACAGTTTTATTCCTCCTCTCCCCCTCAGCCAGCCACTTGGTCATATTCCTAATTTTACCATTATATCAGTTAGGAACTAGAACCCAAGTGATCTGGAATTATCCTCTTAATTCATTGATTTTTTGAAATTCTATTTTCTGTTAGCCCATACTAGATTCTAATTTTCTTCAAAACAGGGACCTTATCAATTTAGTTCATCATTTTATCTTCAGAATCTAGAGTAGTACCTGGCATAAAGTGGGCACTCAATAAGTATCTGTTAAGTAAAAAGGCATGGTAACACACTGGATCCTATACTTAGGGACACTAATAAATCTTCCCAACCCCTGAAGAACTCACAATTTGCTAGAGACTTACAACTTAGCTATAGAAGTGAGAGGGGAAAAAAGGCCTTATAAAATAAACTATTAAATCATAAGAACAGTAGCAGTAATAGGTGTTTATTCATTTACTGTTTCATTTATTTATTTGTCCATTTAGCCAACACATTTTTACAGGGCACTTTCTATGTACTCAGCTCTCTTGAGTAAAGAGTTTCAAAGATGAATGAGACATTATTTCTGCCTTCAATTACATTACATTGTTGGGAGAAGAAGGCATGGGAGAGTCTCCCTTAAAACAGGGAGAAATAACTACAGCTCACCGTGTATGTAAGCATGACCTGCTCTCTCAATCAACTCCCTCCCCATATACACAGCCTCCAACAAGAGAGAACTTATACGTATAGACATACAAGTTATTGTGTTCTTTCTTCTCAGAGTATCTTTTTAGGTGATAGAGGTAGAAGGGTCATGTCAGAAACACCAAAACGGCAATGGAGGGACCCCCTGTCTCTTAAAGAAATAATAGAAAAAGAAACATCAAACATTTTTTACATTTACATTTGTATATGTAAACAAGAAAAGATGAAATCTAAGGAAAATGACGGACATATTTGCTTTAAGAGCATGTATTTTCATCTCCTCCCGGTGTGTTTTCTGAGCCTTCTGTCATAAGACTGCCAACTATTTCAAAATTAAAAAAGGAAAACAAACATATGCATTGTATGTCTTTTGCAGCTTTCTATAAACTTACTTGAGGACTGAGCTTACAACAGGAAAATGATGCTGACTGAAAATAGAAGTGGAAAGTAAAGAGGAAGATTGGGTGTTGTAAGTTAGGGTAAATTTTGCTGCAAATCAAATGGGTACAAATCAGCAGGTGTTAAAGGACAGTCCCTAGTCCAGACACAGGATAGGTGCAGTGATTCTCCGTAAGGCTGGCAGCTCACAAAGCCAGGCTCTTTGCCTCTCTCAGCTCTGCCTTTCTCAGCCATGGCTTTGTCTGCTGACTTCTGTTACTGTGGCTGCATCAGGCCCAGCCATGACATTTGAACCCCAAAGCATCCATGCTAAAGGGAAAGAGTGGCTTTTTTTTTTCTGAAGTTAAAAAAGAAAAAAATTGTCTAAAAATTTTCGAAAGACATTCTCGCAAATCCCTGTGATTGGAATTATGTCACATTTTCATTCTTGAAGTCAAACTCATGGCTAAAGAAATGGACTAATACATTGGTTTCTTGGACAAGTCAGGCCCAATCTGGCAGCCATGGCCAAGGACAACTTCTGCTGTGAACATGGTTGCATGGACCCTGGAAATCATGATTCTTTTAAGGAAGGAGAAGGGAGTGAATGCCAGGTAGTCGGGGCCAGCTACATAATGTGCAGAGCCAGTGGAAACTGAAAATGCAGTCTCCCCTTCCCATGGCAAAGGGCAACCCCCAAGGGAATGTCACTTTGCCCTGGGTTCAGGGTAAATGAGAGACACTTCTCTCCCACCTCTGCTCCCCAACAGGTCATCAAATGCACCATGGCACTGCCAACACAGGGCAAGGATGGCCACCACCTTGCTTTACCCAAAAAGACTACAGGGTGTAGGTACAAACCCAATCCTGCCAAACCTGCTCCAATGCCCCGCTGGGGGCAGAAGAAAGGCTGACAGAGGGCTTCGCCTATACCCAGCTTGGACAGCAGAGGATGGCAAAGGCCTTCAAGCCAGGGCAAGGAATGAGAGCCAAGGCCAGCAGTTACTGGAACCAAATAAAAGGTAACAGAAAACAGAGAACCCAGCCACCCAGCCCAGGATGCCAAGAGGCAGATGGAGGTGGGAGCTCTCAGCTGAAGCTCTCAGCCCAAGCATGCCCTCCGTGAAACCCTGAGTTCGCAGAGTGTTAAACCTGAGTGTGAGGCCTTTCTGAGCAGCGCCCTGTATGACTGTGCTGGCCGCATACACATGAAGCTGACCTTAGAGGTGGCAAGCAACAGTGTTAGAGAACAGGGGTTTGGGAAAACAAAGAAGGAAGGCTTTGAGAATAGCCTGAAAACCGAGGAACCCAGGAAGCTGGTGCATAATATTTAGAGCTATCATCACTACTGACAAAAGATTGAGAGGGAAGAAGAGCTTTCTAAAAGTTATAGGGAGGTAACAGCCAATTCCATTTGTGCAAGGTGGCAGAGCAGCCACAGTGTTCTAGAAATGCACTGCAGACTTCTCTGGCTCTGCATTTCCTACCTGTTGTGACCTGATCCCATTCAAGGTTTTAAAAAGAATGCTCTTGAGCCAAAATGAGGGAGAAAAAAGGAACAACTGCCAACTCATAAGGAGAGAGATGATTCCTTATTAAAGGGGAATTATTAATACATTCTCCGTATCCTGTCAAATCTTAAAAAAGTGGTCAATGCTATTTAGCATCAGTCACACCATCATACAGTAATTCCTCCGGTGCAGGCTTGGCCCAGCACCTCTGCATGAGAGAGATTAGTCACATCCCACGGAGAGGGGTGATTTTCAAAGCTTTAGTTTTAACCTGGTGGGCATGAAAATGCTCTAAAATGTCTCCCCTGAGATCTTAATGATGTGCCTTTACACACTTTCTACATTAAAAAATGCTTGAGAGATAAAAGTGCAAGCCCTTCCTGTTTAATATTTATAGGCCACATCATTAAAAGGGGAAGATCAGCTCTTCTCAAGGGGAGTTGCCCATAGAGAGATTCATGTCCTGGGAGGTCTCTGTCCCAGCCTGGCTTGCAGAAGAAGATTCCAATCCCATTCTCAAACCTTCTGTGTAAGACTTGACATCTGACTGAAGAGGGCTGAGAAGTAAAGTATTTTGCTTAAAATATACTAAGTAAAAAGAGAGACTTAGCAAAATTGAATGCTAAAATTGAAGGAAATATATCAGTATTTTAACTGTGTGTAGTGGAGCCATAGGTGATTATTTTTTCTTTGTTTTGTCTATTGTTCCCAAGTTTCTATAATAAGAATAAATTATTTTTAATAGGAGAGCTGTATGCATACATATGCATATATACATATAACACATGTATGCACATACATACGTGTACTCAGATATTTACACAGAGATATATTTATATATTGCATACCTATGAAAACCACATACACAAATAAATTTTGTGAAATAAACCAAAGCATTTTTATTTATTTGCAAAAAGGTTAGCTTAAGATAGTCAAGATATATAAAACATCATGGAATCTAGGACTGGATGTGTTCCCCGCCCCCACCCCCCAGCATTTATCAAAGTTCTTTACATATTAAACAACATCATTAACAGAAAGAAGGAAAGATAAGATGAGGTAGGGAAAGAGGGAGGAAGGGACAGGAGAAGGAAGGCAGGCTACTATCTCATAATGTTTGGCAATGGATTCAGAAACACTTTGAACCAGAATATACAAAGTTTAGAAAATGTCATAACTCTCAAGCAGTTGTCGGTTTTTTAAAATGTCTACCATTCCTCAGTCTTCACTACTGTGGCAGTGACTGTGGCATGAACAGTGTAAGTAAGCTTTAAGAAGTTAGAAATGAGGCAGCTGACCAGACATGCACACAAGAACTGACATTTGAACATAAACAGAAAGCAAGACAAAGCAAAATACACAAACAAGAGATTCCACTGTTCTATCCTCAGAATACATATTTACCTAGACTCTACTCTTACTCAATACAGACATTTCTATCAGGTTGTTTAGCCAAGTAACTGCTTCCTTGTGGGGAGCGGGGCCTTAGGAGTGGCACATCAGAGCAACCATACAGTTTCACACAAAGGAAGAGTCAAGATTAGGACTTCAGGGGCCCCAGGGAGAATCTCTAGCCTTGCAGTTCTTATCTGGAAACATTTATCTCCTTCAGGTCTCCTATCCCACCATTAGATAAGGCTCCTGCTAGGGGAAGTAACAGTGTAACTTCCAGTCACAGGACTGATGAAGCCTTTCCTTCTCTCAGATTTTCCCAGGAGGCAGAGCAAGAGCTCTGGAAACCTGGGGAAGAAGCTGGGGTGAAGGAGGGGGAGGGAGGGAAGGAAACAGGGAGGGAAGGAAGCAAGGGCCTTGGGATTTCAGAGACTGCCTGGCTTTAGTAAAATAAAAAGATGGCTGGAGTTCTCTGACAACTTTGGGAAAACCATCAATAGCGTGTCAAGGACCCTTCCCTTTACAGAGATTTTCAGAAAGTCACGTCAAGCAGTTTATTCTGTGTGTGTATGTCTAAGAAGGAGGTTTGGGGGGCAGAAGGAAGATGCTCTTAAAACAAATGGATACCCGCCATCTGGGATTTTAAAATCCCAAGCAGTGACAGAGGGAGATGTTGGGCATTGCCCCCAGAAGAATGATCCCCTCTCCGACCTTCCCCTGTAGGGCTTCACACTGGGAAAGCCACCTGCCAGCCGCCTCTTCTGCCTCTTCAACCTTGTGGATAAGATGGGGAGATGGTTCTGAAGAAGGAATGGCAAGATCTTCCTGAAAGCATTCAGGAAATTGGATTTTCACACTTGCTAAACTGGGGGAAAGGAAGAAGGAGAACAAATTACTTCCAGCTGCTTTACTTCCTCAGCTCACACCAACTGTTAGAACTAAGGTTGTGCATGGTGGATCATTTACAGAAGGCACAAGTAATCAGTTCACATTCCAGAATGGCTGATTTGATCGCCCTGACATCTGAATAAGTGCTTATGCTGTTCTCAGTTGAAAAGTTTCCCTGAGATCGTTGAGGAATCTGCCCAACCCATTGGACTCACTTGTCCATCCCAGCCCAGTATTTATGAAGATCTTTTCTTAAAAAAAAAAAAAGAACACAGAGACAAGATCCCATTATGTTGCCCAGGCTGGTCTCAAATTCCTAGGATCAAGGGATTCTTCTGCCTCAGCCTCCCAAATTACTGGCATTACAGGGATGAGCCACTGCCCCGGGCTCTAGCCCAGTATTTCTGGAACCAAGGAGAATGCAAAGTGAAGTGTTTATTTTACCTCTTCTCAATATTCTTTGATTATCATCTAATGATCCTTTGTTTTCTGTCCTCCAAATAGTGCAGAGCAAAGTGTTGACAGATTTCTGGAGATTGTCATTCTGCGGAAAAAGTACAACCTGGAACCTTCCTGCCTTAACTTTCTCCTCCATGCTGTCCGGGTCTCAGTGCTGCAGCCATTTGATCATAGATCTTAACTGACGAAATGAGTCTGAGCAAATGCTTAGAACAAACAGCTGGATCTTGGAATAACGGGTTTGAAGCTACAAATACACATCAAGGGTGCCCTTTGTTATTTGCTAACGAAGCCGAGGCTTGAACTTCCTGGAGAATCAGTTCAATGTGAACACAAGGATTAAATAGCCCTGACTCTAGTCAAAAAGAAGAAAAAGAATATGAAAGCAATATCATATCTGTAACACATTCACAGTTGTTCTTAATCTGGACTGAGCATTTTTATAGCCTGAAGATCTTTTGAAATATAACCATGTCCTTAGCCAATTTTATTTACTCTATCTGGGTTGGTGCCAGAAACTTTAAAGAGCAACCAGGTTGAGAACCTCTGCCAGTGACTAGATAAGTAATGATGCAACTTCAGTGGAAAATACAGAATGAGGATTGTATGCATTTTATGAGATATAAACTCCTACAGTTGAGCTGTTAAAATGTTCTTCTTCCAAGTCAGTTCTGAATTATCCATGCAAATGAAAGGGCCAGTGAACCAGAAAATATGTGAGCTGATAAAACAAACCGACAATAAAATTTAAATTTGACCTTCTTGGTCAAATTCAGGATTCAGAAAATGAAGGAACGCTTAGTATAAACAAGACACTGCACTAGGAGCTGTGAGGGATACACATGAATAACATATAGTTGCTATTTTAAAGAAAGTCAAGTTCACTCATTCACGCATGTGCTAAGAACTGAGTTCTGTTCTGGGCATCAGATTAGAAGCAGTAGAGACAACAGACACATTTCCTGCCCTCTTGAAGTTTGTATTCTATCGGAATAATAATTAAAAATGTTATACTGGGCCGGGCGCGGTGGCTCAAGCCTGTAATCCCAGCACTTTGGGAGGCCGAGACGGGCGGATCACGAGGTCAGGAGATCGAGACCATCCTGGCTAACACGGTGAAACCCCGTCTCTACTAAAAAATACAAAAAACTAGCTGGGCGCAGTGGCGGGCGCCTGTAGTCCCAGCTACTCGGGAGGCTGAGGCAGGAGAATGGCGCGAACCCGGGAGGCGGAGCTTGCAGTGAGCTGAGATCCGGCCACTGCACTCCAGCCTGGGCGGCAGAGCGAGACTCCGTCTCAAAAAAAAAAAAAAAAAAAAATGTTATACTGGGCCATACTTATGGTCACCCATTCTTAGAAAAGTGGTACTAAGGGACACCGAGGTGTAATGTTCGCATAACTTCTTTATGTCTCGGACTTAGGAATAGTGGCATAGACATGGATCGGTAGGTGCAGCAAACCACCCTGGCACACGTTTACCTATGTAACAAGTCTGCACATCCTGCACTTGCACCCCAGAACTAAAAAGAAAAATTTAAACATTAAAAAAAAAAAGAAATAGTGTCACAAAGAGGTGAAAGGACTAAGAATACTAACAGTGGGGCCAGGTCTGGAGTCCAGAGTACAGCCCAGACTTAAATCTTATCCTCTATTAAATGTTGCCTACTTCTGTTCCCTGTTTTTCCAAATGAATTTTGGTACACCGTGTAGGTAGCTGTAATTAGTTGCCCTTCCTAATTCCAACTCTAAGAAATTGACATGGTTACCATGTAAACAGCCTTGCCTTTTGTCCATAAAGAATCACACATCTTCCCAGTATGTATCATATATAATGGGAGACAATAAGATAGTATTTCTCAATCTTGGCTGCAAGTCAAGGTCGCCTGGGGAGTGGTAAAGAAGGAAACATACATACATACAAACATATATGCATACATACAGACAGACAGGCTTGGGCCACACCCCAAAAGATTCTGATTTAATTGTGGTTTAAGCATCAATATTTTTAAAAGCTCTCAAAGTGATCCTAATATACAGCCAAGATTGAGGACAAGTATAGTAAAGATAGTGTCTAAAAATGTCTTGGTTTGATTATTAAGAACTTGAATGACCTTGGACAAATTATTTAATAGCTCTATGTCTCAGTTTTCTTATCTTTAAAATGTGGATTAAAAAGCACTTACAGAGATAATGAAGAATGAGACAATGTATATGAAAGTAATAAAAACTGCTTGATATATATACTTTAAAAAGTGTTATATACAGCTTTATCATTTTCAGTGAAATTAGTTTTATAATTATGTGCCCGTCAAGAAAGGCAATGCCTCTAGGCCCAATATTTTTTACTCTTTCAGTCAGTTTTCTTCTTCATTCATTGATCTTCCATAGGAAAGCTCATCTTTTATTCTTTTATGTTTTTCTCCTGATTAGATCATGAGCATGGCAAGAGGAAACAGCATCATCCATAAAAAAATGGCACACAGAGGGCCCTTCCTCCAGTCCCAGTTCTGCCATGTTCATGAAC
This sequence comes from Theropithecus gelada, assembly GCF_003255815.1. Taxonomy (NCBI): domain Eukaryota; kingdom Metazoa; phylum Chordata; class Mammalia; order Primates; family Cercopithecidae; genus Theropithecus; species Theropithecus gelada. Next base: position 119,015,840 of record NC_037682.1, on the reverse strand, counting down.
TGTGCAAATCTGGATGGGCCATTTTACCTATCTGGACCTCACTTGTAAAATAAATAGCTTGGAATAGATGACTTTTGAGTTTATTTCTGACAATAAACTCTTGTCATTCCAGGTACTTGTATGTTACATTTTCTGAGAAACTAACTTGTCAATTAACCAATACTTCAGAAGAACTAATATCTCAAGACCCTCTCCTCAAAGGTGAGAGAAATGCAATGAAGAATTTGAGACGGTCCCTCTCCCCAGGATGTTTCTGATCTATGTAGAGAAGTAGATGTATGCGTGAAAAGTGAATTGTCTGAGTCTGATTCTTCTTCAGTGGCTGAAGCTACTACTGTCCATCCCTCCCACTGATTACAACCAAAAGCTCTAGAGAAAATGTAACATACAAGTACCTGGACCCTCGTATGTGTTAAAAAAAATAATAATACAGGTGGATTTTGGAGTGAAGTCAAAACTCAACAACAACAAAGGAGTGAGTTTTTTTCCATTATGTTTTGTTTTCTCACAATTTTACTCCAAAGGTGTGGACTCCAATTATGAAGAAAATGGTGTCAATGTAGTTCAGCAAAACATCAATAGAAACCCTATCTTTCTGGTCAGAGAAAACATGGCATAAAAAAGAAAGAAAAGTCCTAGAGACTGAAGAGTACAGGAGAATCATAGAGCAGAGAAAGATGGAGAAAAATAATACCTTGATACTGTGCACTAGTCCACATAAGTTGTAGCCGACATAGCAAAAATGTGGAGACCTGAACTGAGATTTGAACCGCTGACCACAGGTGCTGAAACAGATCTTACAGCTGAACCTAAATGAATTGGCCGCCTGCTGAAATAAACAACTAGAATGAAAACAGTAGGGAGTAGCAAACTACAGCATGCAGGGTCATTTGACTATCCTTTTTTTGTATATACAATTTTTGTGGAACACAATCATGTCCATTCATTTACGCATTGTTAATGCATGCCTTTACAGCAGTGAAGGTGAGAAGTTACACGGAGACTGCATGGGCCACGAACCTAGAATATTTACTAATTGGCCCTGTGCAAATACATCCGCCAACCTTTGCTCTAGCAGATTATAACAGGACTCAGAGTCTGTATCGCACAAAATTCATAATGTCAAAACAAAATAAAATATTTCTTGGTGTACAAAGAAACAGGAAAATGTGACCAATTCTCAACAGAAAGTAAAATCAACAGATGCCCTAAGTGCTAGAAGTCTTAGAGACTTTAATGCAACTTTTCGACTATGCTTTATGAAGTGAAAGGAAACTTTAAAAAAAAAAAAAAAATCAATGAAAAGAGATGAGTTTTTAACCCAGAAATAGAAACTACAGATGGAAGAAAATGGAAATGTAAATTTTAGAAATAGAAAATTATAGGATCTGAAATTTTAAAAATTACATTAGTTCAGGAAAAGAATGGAAATTACAAAGGAACTTTTGAACTTCAAGTTGATGAACTTAATGATACAGCAATAGAAATTATCCAATCAAAATACTGTAGATAAAGGAGATTGAAATGAAATTAACACAGACTCAGAGACCTATGGCAATAGGTCTCATAAACAATAGCAAAAGGTCTGGTGTCAATCTTATTGGAGTCCCAAAAGAAGAAGGAAAAGAGATTAGTGTATTTAAAAAAGTAAAAAAAAATAAAGGCTAAACATTTCCCAAATTTGGTGAAAGACACAAATTCATGAATTCAAGAAGCTGTGCCAAACCCTAAATATGATACACGAAGAATGAGAAAAAGAAAAGAAATAAACAACAAAAAAAACCAGACACATTATAATCACATTGCTAGAAATCAAAGATTAACAAAAATTCATAAAAACCCAGAGGTAAATAACAAATAGCAGATAAAGGAGCAATGATTCAAATTGCTGCAGATCTCTCTCACTAGAAGTCCTGAAGGCCAGAGGCAGTTCTGAAGGAAAAGAACTGTCAGGTTCAAATACTAGATCCAGTAAAGAAACTCTTCATGAATGAAGGTAACATAATGGCATTTTCAGATAAAATACAAATTAGAATAATATATAGTCAGCAAACTTCTTTTTAAAAAATGCAAAAAGAAGTTCTTAATGCAAAAGGAAAATGATAGGAAAAAAAACTAAGGCTTCAGGAATAAATGAAAGGCGTCAGAAACAATAAATACCTGGCAAATTTAATAAATGACTTCTTTCCTCTTAAGTTCTTTAAAATACATAATACTGCTAAAATTAAAAATTACAACATTGTCTGATAGATAGTTTAATATACACAAATGTAATAATATGACAACTACAATAAAGGAGAAGGGCAGGAGGGCCTTCATTTTAACATTTCTATGCTTTATTTGAAGGATAAAACATTATGAATAAATTGTGAAGATTTGAATGTCTCTAGTGCAAACATAGATAGAAGATGGATAAATAGATAGATAAGTAGGTAGGTAGAGATAGATAGATAGATAGGTAGATAGATAGATAGATAGATAGATAGATAGATAGATGATAGCGTTCATAACACAAAAGATGACTTAAAATGTAATACAAAAAAATGTTCAAACAAAAAAGTTAAGAGAAACAGAAGTAAAACAGAAAAAGAAAAACTGAAAAAGTAGAGAGAAAATTCATAACTAAACAGTAGAACCAAATCCAACCATTGTCAATAATTATGTTAAATGCAAGTATACACCATTGAAAATATATAGATTTTCAGATTAGTAAAACACAGACCCAACTATATAATGTCTACAAAAATCTTATGTTAAATGTAATGATAGAGACAGGTGCCTTAGTCCATTCAGGCTGCTATCACAAAGCACCTTAGACTGGAAATGTTTCTCTCACAATTCTGAAGATGGGTAAATCCAAGAAAAGGCGCCTGTAGATTTGGTATCTGCTGAGGGCATACTTTCTGCTTTCTGATAATGTCTTGTCGCTGTGTCCTCACAGGGTGGAAGCTGTAAGTGTGCTTCCTTGGGCCTATTTTTAAGGGCACTATTCACATTCAGGAAGGCTTCACCATTTGACCTAATCCCCTCCCAAAGGGCTCACCTCCTAATAGCATCACATTAGTGATTAGCTTTCAACATATTAATTTGGGCAGGAGTTGGGGAGGGCACAAACATTCAGATCATAGCAACAGGTTAAACAACTTTTAAATGTCCAATGTGTTAAAGAATTAGTCTCAAGAGAAATGAGAATGTATTTTGAATTGACTGAAAATAAAAAATTCAACATAAAAAATTTTTGGAATGCTGCTAAAGCAATACTCAGAGGTAAATTTATAGCATTAGATGCTTAGTTTAGAAATGAAGAAAGGTCACAAATAATGTAAGCTTCCATTTTACAAAACTACAATGAGATCCAAACCAGATCAAGCTGGAATATCAGGTTGGTGCAAAAGTAATTGCAGTTTTGCACCAACCTAAAAGGAAAACAGAAAAGAAATCTATAAAATTAAAAACAGAAAAACAATAAAAGAATATCAGTGAAACCAGAAGTTGTATTTTGAGAAGATAAATAAGGCCAAAACAGAAGGGAAATGGCACATATTACCCACATTACCTCACTGGAACAAAAGAGAAGATGTCGTTCATACAGTAATATGATTATGATAGGATACTATAAACAAAATTATACCCCAAAATTAGACAATGGAGATAAAATGTACTAGTTCCTTAAAATTTACAGGCTATTGTTGTGGCTTTCCTACTTTCGCTGGAGCAAGAGGGAGTGATACCCAGCGGCTTCTTCACTCCCATAGTTGGGCTAGAGGGAGAGAGTGTTACAGCTCTGTACCTGCCACCCACACTTGGCAAGCTGGAGAGCCACAGTTCCTGTGCTCTTACAGAACAGCAAGTTCCAGGTTCTTGTTCCACGACCAAGAAGAATAAGGCACGTGAACACCAGAGAGTGAGCAAGGCAGAGTATCCATTAAAGCAACAAAAAAGGCTCTCAGCAGAGAGAGGGCCCGAAAGAGGGGTGCTGGCTGCAGGGCTAAGTTCAGGGTTTTTGTGGATTGGGAAGGAGGAGAAGTGTGTTGACTGGTCTGCGGGCCGTTTTGGAAAGAGCACCATTCAGAAAGAGACACCATAGTGGAAAGAACCAATTCAAGGCAGAAGTGAAGGCTTGACCCACAACCAGTTGGGGGCTGGAGTGATGTTTGACTCTATGCAAATGAAGAGTCGGCCAGTGACCAATCACAGAAAGATAGGTATATGTAAAGTAGGTGAAAGATAAGGACCAACAGGGAGGAAGCACACTAAATGAGAGTGGGAGTCCTCACTCTGGTCTATGGATTCTACCCAGAACCGGCAGCTCAATTTTCAGGCCTAAGACAGTCCTTGGCTTGAAAGTCAAGTTTCACCAGGGACCATCCCTACCTGCCCAGGAATTTGCCTGCCTCCTACCACTATCCATATCGAGATTCAGAAAAACAAGAGATCTATTAAACAAATTAAATACGTTAAATAAATTGAAGTTGTACTTAATGATCTTTCTTAAAGAGAATATAGACCCATATGGTTTCAGGGACACATTTTATTAAGGAAGAAATAATACCAATATACACAATATCTAGAAAGTAGAAGAGGAGAAAACACTTTCCCACTCATCTTTAGAAGTCAGGACACCCCTAATAAGAAAATCTAACAAAAACAGCGTGAGAAAAAAAGAGCTACAGATCACTCTATCCCTCATGTACTTGGATTTAAATTTCTCAACAAAATATTAGCAAGTCACAGTAATTAAGATAGTGCAATATTGACAGAGACCATTCCTATAGCACAACTGAACAGTCAGTGCAGAAATAGACTCACACAAATACTACCAAATGATTTTTGGCAAAGGTACAAAACCAATTCGATGGAGAAACTAGTCTGGTTAATAAATGGTGTCAGAACAGTTGGACTCCTCAGGTCAAAACAGAGACCAACTAAATAAAATCTTCAAGCTAAACTTTATGTATTATACATGAAATAATTCAAAAGGAATCATAGATCTGAATTTATTTAAAACTATCAAACTTTAAATAGAAAACATGGGAAAATAGTTGTGTGATCTAGGGTTAGGCAAAAAGTTCTTAGACCTGACACTTAAATATATTTTGTTTGATAGTAGAACGGTTACCCCAGCTCTCTTTTACTTACTATTTGCATGGAATATCTTCTTTTCATCCATTTGCTTTCAACTATTTGTGTCTTTGGCGGTAAAGAACATCTATCTCCATCTGCATAATGAGATTATAAAAGGTACTTTAAAAATTATCTTCCTACTCTTTTTCCATCTTTCAAATGTTCTCTGATAAACCTATACTGCTTTTATGATCATAGACTATTAGCACAAATTCAAACAAGAAAACTACTGTAAGAGTATACAGGAGGAAATGTTAATTCAAACAAATAAAAAAGCAAGTGAGAAATGAAAATAATTTCTTAAGGGCTAGTGAGGCTTTTTGCAATTTGTGTGAGGAGAGCCAAGGAAATTCTAGAAATTTGAAAGATTAGAGTGTAATATTAGACTGCTAAAAACAGAAAATATTCATGGAGGAGTTTAAATATCATCTGAGACTCATCATTTAAAAAATCGAAGAAATTCCAAGTGTAGGAAAATACAGGAGCAAGTATGTAGAGTTTTAAAATTCGAAGGTACATTTGGAAGATATGTGCCAACTTGTGTGGTTTGTTTGTAAAATTACATTATTTTCTATTTTCTTTAAAATATCTCTTTCCTTAGATGTGTAAGTGCAGTGGGATGATGTCTCTGGAGTAGTCTCCACTAACTTCCTGAATCACCGACTCCTTTACTGTTTTATAATAGGTAGCTTAGTGAGCCATTGCCCTTTCATAACAGATTTCTCTTTCTGTTTACTTTAGGCTTCATACAAAATTAAAATATGCATCCACTGGCTGGGGATATGTAGTTAATATATAGTTAGTTATCTTCAGAAGGCCATGCCTGCCTGACATACTCGAGGCTGGAGAAGGATCAGAGGGTCAGGGACAGTTTCAGTAGCATGCACTAAGCTGAATTCCTCTTTCTTATCCTCTCAGCAGTTTTATTTGCAACTGTGAACCCTAGAAGGCACATCTGAGTACTGAAGGAAAGTCACAGCTGATGCTGGTACCTTCAGAGGTCCTTACACTGGGGAGATGCAGCTTCAGTCAAACTGCATAATATTTAGCTAAATACATTTTTCTCCTCTATCATTATTTATTTTCTCCATTCCTAACACTTGTGCCTGTAGTTAATTTTGCATACATTCCTGCACCATGTGACATTTTCCTCCTCCCATCTATCTGGCGTGTGCCTTTTTCCTCAGGGAACAGCATCCTTCTTTAACCAACGTATTAACGTAAAACTCTAATAAAATAATGCATTTTTATCCCGGCCTTTGAATTTCATCATTGGCCAGACTGCTTAGAGGCATGAAAGAAATCCAGAGGTGGATTACTCTTAGGAAAGCCCCAGGAGATCCAGATTAATTCCAAAGTGACCTTTTTTTTTTTTCCTTCAATTCTACCTCACTGTTTCTCAACAGTAGTCCTGAGCCTTCACATTGTCTCGTTGTCTTCTCATTTGCCTCTGTGTAATGATAGCCATATAACTGTTAAGTCAGAATGACATCAAAACACTGCTTTTTCTATCCCTGGAGAAGGCCTAACACTGGAGGTGACATTTGATATGGGACTTGAAAGGCTGGTAAGAATACTGAGAACTATATATGATTGAGCGCTTACTATATGCCAGAAATGGAATGAGCTCATTTAACCTTCACTGCAACTAGCAAGTTATAATTGTGCCCCCATTCATAGATGAGGAACTGAAGCCCAGGTAGGTGAAGTAAATTCCTGTGGTCATTCAGCTAGGAAGTAATCAAGCTGGGCTTCACATTCAACCAGCCAGGTTTCAGAATTTAAATTCTAAACATAGAAATAAAAAGATGAAGGGAACATTACACATGCCAAAAAAAATATATAGAATGCAAACATACCAGCTTATAAGGTCTTTGTATTGAGCAAAAGTGAGGATTTCAGTGCCGCTTAAATGTAAGTTGTGTTGAGAGAGAAACTAGAAGGGAGATAAAGAGTTTTGAGGATAATAACTGGGAGAACAATGAGGATGTGGAAATAGGCAGATAACGTTAACCTCTGAAAGTTATAATATGAAATAAATATGTAATGGATTAGAGCCAAGATGCAAATTCCATTTAAATAGACTGGCACTTTCCAAGATTAAGACTTTGACTATGACCTAATTAAATATATTAACTTATATTTTTTAAAAGTTAATCCAAAATTTTTTTCAGCAATAGAATCACACAGAAATGAATCAAAGCCAACAGCTGCGTTCTGCATGCACCGCATTCCAGTGAGCAGGGTGTGTTTTACTCCAAAACATTCATCAGGACATCAGAAGATGATGAGACTGTTGGTAGTATCATCAAACTAAGAAATTCAGTGGATTGCATTTTTCAGAGTAAATCCTTTTTTCACATGAAATTTTATGTATAAATTCAGTATCCAATACAGAAGAAAAGACTCTTTAGATAAGGAAGACTTGGAAGACCTAGATTCCAGGGAACTCAGTTTCCCTTCATATCTGTAGTAATAATACAATTAATATTTGAACAAGCTACATCTCGCTGTGGCAGTTCTTACTTCATCAAGGAACCTTCTGATAATTAATTTTCTTCTCAAATAGATTCCATTACAGGAAGGCGATGACCTGATAAGAAAACAGGTTCTGTTCTTGGTGCCAGGGAAGCATCTATGCAAAAACAGCTCATCTAATAGATGTATTTCTCACGTAAATGAATATACTGGAATTCTCATTTGTTCATTGTCCCTTTTAAGTTGACTTGTCTCAGTCATAGCTGCACTTCTAATCCTTAAAAACATGACCCTCCTCTAGGTCACTCTACACCAGCTCCTCGGTATCTTCTTTAAAACAACGCTTTATGTGCTGTGCTAAGAAGTTTAAATTTAATCTGACAGCAATGGAGAGCCAACATTTATTTTTTTAAGTAAAAGATTTGCATATGTCTGTTTTAGTAAATATTTAGAACTATCACGTATGGGTACGACGAGGTTGGGGAACATTTCATTTTCTTTTCATCCCACCTAATTTCACGCGACTAATCACTAGATAGTAATCTTTATGCTAACTCGGTACCCACACAGCTCCAAAGGCTGAGGATAGAGTAATGAACAAAAGAGACAAGGTGTTTATCCTCGTGGTCCTTACATTCTAGAGTGGGAGATAGACAATATAAAACAAATAAACAAAAAATCAAACTATCATACAGAGCATAGGTCAGCCACCTGCAACAAATCTGGCCTGTTACTTGCTTTGGGAAATACAGTTCTATTGGAGGAGAGCAGATCCATTTGTTTAAATATTATCTATAGCTGTATTCATGCTGCAATGGCAGAGCTGAATCGTTTTAAGAGAGGTTGTATGGTCTGCAAGCCTCAAATGTTTACTATTTGGTCCTTTTCCGAGAAAGTTTGCTGACCACTGGTAAATAGTATTTCAGTTTATAGCAAATACAATAGAGTAAAATAAAGCAGGGAAAGGAAATAGTGTGGGGAGATGCTACTATCATATTATATAATATAATAACTATAAGTAATAAATATAATCTGAATGAATAAGTGGAGTGTTCGGAGACAGCCTTACTGAGAAGGTGTTAACTGAGCAAATGCCACTTATCTTCCGAATCAATCCAGTTGACATATTTTATGGTTAATCTCTCTGTGGATAATCTCTTCATGCAATGATAAATTGTCTATATTAGTGCCTTTTTATTTTGCATTTGTACAGTTGCAATAACACTGTGGCTTAGCTGTTCAATATCCATCTCTTTCGCTAGTGACCCATTCCACACCATTCATCCAGATGAACCTTTTTGAATTATTTCACTCCCTGCCCAAAAAGCTTCTGCAACTTTCCATTAACTATGGGGTGACCATCAAACTCCTTAGTCAGGATTCAACATCATTCTAGATCTTTTTCCTGGTAACATTTTCAGAATTATTTATCTTTCTATCCACTAAACCACAGTCAAACTGTAGTCTTCATGGTCTTTCTGCTATTTTTTGAAGGTTTTCAGGTTGACTTTGATGCCTGGAATGCCCTTTCTTCCCATCCCTGCAGGACACGATGAGAAGTATCCCACTGAGCAGAGGGCTGAAGGAGAGGAGCAAGGCATGTAGACACCTGGGCAAGGATGAGTTCAGGCAAAAACCCAACGGCAGGAGTGTGATTGGTGTCTTTGAGCAGCGGGCTGGAGTGCCCTAGTGAAGGGAGATGAGAGGGCAAGGTGAGAAGTAAGGGAGGAGGCAGGGAAAAAATGGTGGCAGTATAGACTTTGACTGAGTGAGAAGGGAGCCAAGGAAGGTATTGAGGGGCTTCAAATGACTGAGATGTGATCAGAATTCCATTTCGGCTTGCTGCAATAGAATGTAAACGACAGGCACAAAAGGGGACAGTCAAGAGAATGTTAGAATAATGCAGGTGAATGCTTTTAGCATCGTAGGCCCAGGTGGTAACTGTCATGGAAAAATTGTTGGATCAGTCTGGATAGCTTTGAAAGTAGAGCCTACAGGAGTCTTTGGTGTATGGATGTAGTTCACATAGAAAGAGTGGAATTAAGTAGCAGCCCAAAGTTTTGGCCCAAGCAAACAGAACTATAGAGGTGACATTCGCTGAAGGGAGAGATAGTGAAGGAGGAAAGGGAGAGATTATTTTGGAGGGCAAGGTTGGGGGTGGGCAGCACATCAGAAATTTGGTTTCAGACACACCAAGTTAGAAGTGCTGTTTGTATCTTTAAGGAAAAATATTTGAGTTGAAATTTGGATATATGAGTGCTGGGAGCCCAAGAAGAGGTACAGGTCAGAAAAATAAATATGTTCATGCCTACATATTCATGTTTCCATCATGGAGATGCACAATTATAGTGTGTATAGTGTGTAGGAACAAACTACTTATAATTATCTGTGATTAGACTGTAGTTCAGTTTTACATAAAAACAAAAAAGTACTCTGTGCACAGTTTTAATATCTATTGTATTTCCCTGGAAAGCAAGTATTTTGTAAATCAAGAAAATATCACCCTTAAGTTTGGTTCAGAAGTTCCAAAAAAAAGTACTATTCACCGTTTTGGAAAGCTATACTGCAGACAGCAGTGTTTCCTGTAGTAATTGAATCACCTACGGCATATCTGAATTCTTTTGTTTTGGGGGCTATTGCTTTTAGACTGTTTCAATATGTAGAAGAAAGTGTCTCATTTTAAGCCACCGTGCCATATACCTGAGCATTTACATATTGTAATACTTATTGTTTTAGTATAAAAAATGTTTAATTTTTAACTTTATGGTATAGCTAGTATATTATTATAAATTAATTTTCTTTTGTTTCTATTTTATGTTATTTTCAAGGCTTTCAGGTATTCTAATTTTTCTTTACCATTGCTGCTGTCTGGAAAGTCTTTTCTCTCTGTCTACGCTGACATTATGGTAAAGCATGCAGATGTGCATAGGAATAGGTACATTTCAAAATTGTTAAGAGGTCCTACAAAATATCTAAAATAAAAAAGAGACATTGGGTTTGACAGGGTTGAAATCTCTGCCTACCCTGAGTTCCCAGAGCCACGTATTCCAAATCCTCAGCGTACTTCAGGAAAAGCCTCCAGCCCTGCTCCCAGGAAACTCTCAAGGGACAGGGACAGATGATGAATGAGACACACGATTAATGAACCACACAATGGGCATTATCCAAACCATAAGGCTGGCTGGCCTTGTGGGTTTCTTTGCTTTTGCTCCATTGATTTCAGCTTTAAGTAAGTTTTAAAATGGCAAAATTAGCATTTCTACTACCTGTCTTCAAAAACATAAATAAAATGAAATTTGCTTTTATCCTGTTCTTTGAGTTGAGCACAGTTCATTTCTTAGTTCTTTTCTTCAACACCTCACGACATTCTCAAGCCAGCCCTACTCTGAAATAGCATTGATGGTATTCTTATTTTCCTTTGTCACCAATTATAATTCACCAGCAGATATTACAGGCGTCTTCGTTTGTTTAATCTGGCACTGCTAATTTGATAACATGTTCTCCAGGCTTCACCTCTTCTTACAGTGTCATATTTGGGTATTATATTCCTCCTACTTATGTGCTGAATGTTCTTTCCCTGACAAACAAATTCATAGTTAAAGATTTGAAGTATATTCAGAATGTACTTGCTTAAGCAAGGCTTCGAAAGCTCTCAAATCGTTTTTAGTCATTTGAGGTAACATTGCTTGTTTAGAAAACCTGAAGCTCAAGAAAGAGGGTTAATCCAGGGCCAGGAAGATTTGAAAGGAAATGAAACAAGCATATAGACGGTTCACACCGAGGCAACAGAAACATGAAGGCTTAACCACCAGGTGGCCACATGCACAGGAGAGCACATTCAAAATGAATTGCCATAGGAGACCCAGTCAAATCAGATCCCAGAGCTCAGCATAGACCCTGTACCTATAATCGGTTAAAGGTTTTGAAACATTTATTTTGAGGCTTAAAATATAAATTTAGAAATCTAGTCATCCAAATTCACCATCAAAAGAAATCTTTTAGAAGTCATAACAATGCAAAGCACAAGCATGTGTGCATGTGCATGCATCGTGTGTGTGTGTGTGTGTGTGCGCGCGCGCATGGTGGTGTTACAGGGATTACGAGAATTTTGCTTTCTATTATGTCAAACAGATGACATATTCTTTTTCTTTTTCTTTTCTTTTCTTTTTTTTTTTTTTTTTTGGATACGGAGTCTTGCTCTGTCACCTAGGCTGGAGTGCAGTGGCACCATCTCGGCTCACTGCAAACTCTGCCTCCCAGATTCAAGTGATTCTCCTGCCTTAGCCTCCCGAGTAGCTGGGATTACAGGTGTGAGCCACCATGACTGGCTAATTTTGTATTTTTAGTAGAGACGAGGTTTCACCACGTTGGCCAGTCTGGTCTCAAACTCCTGACCTCAAGTGATCCACTTGCCTCGGCCTTCCAAAGTGCTGGGATTACAGGCATGAGCCACCATGCCCGGTCCTGCCAACATGTTTTATTATGTTTTTCAAATAATTGTTTCTGTATAGGACTTGATAGGCTATTACGTCTTGCATCAGGACCTTTGCATGTGCTATTTCTTCTATCTGGAAATGAGTGACGCTCATTATTAAAATGGCTAATTCCTACTCATTATTCTTGTCTTAACTAAACATAACTTTCTGAGAAGACCTTTTCAATATCCCAAATATGAAACATAGTGCCCATCACATGCTAATTTTTATTTTCCTTTACATTCTTATAGCAATGTATGATGCTTTATGTATTTCATCATTTGTTAAATGTCTGTTTCTCCCAAAAAACTCTATATTTCATTGGGGCAGGGAACTTTTCTGTTTAATTTTCCTATTCCCCATTACCTAGTAATATCTAGCAAAGAGTTTTTGTGAATAGATAAGTGTAGGATGTCTAGAGAAATTAGAAATGAAAATTGGGTATATATATGAAATTATATTTTAGAGATAATTCTTTAAATTCACAAATTTCCTCTTTGTAAACATCTTCCTGAATACATTGAAGTTTAAACACAATGAAAGAGTGATAATGTGATGTTATAGTTAATTTTTTGTTTCTTTGTTTTACCTCAGCTGTGGGCATTAGTTCCTTTGTTTTGTAACCTAGCAGACCAATTGTATTTCTTATTGGCAACTTTCTAAACAGTGATGCACACTTTGGTAGGGCGATGAGAGAATTAACTACCAAAGTAGAATTATAGAGAAATTTTGATAGATTCCAGCAACTCTTATTCTAGATAACTAAGCATGACACATTTAATGAATAAACTTGACTCATATTAAATATCTTAATATTTATACATGTAAGAAACCATCTTTGTCAACAAGGCTTAATTGATATTGAGATAGTTACTTTCCCTGGAATGGCTTTTTAGTTGTTAAGTGAAGAAAACTGTGAGAAAGAAACCATCACCTCCCAGAAACTCATTACTATATGTGGACCTTAATTAATGTGGATTCAATTTACATTTCCATTACTTCTTTGCCTGCGACCGTGCATCAACTTTCAGTTCTTCAGTTCTTGAAATGGTGAAACTAGGAGAATGCTGAGTTAATGCAAACATCTACCTTCACCACTTCATAACACAAGCTGCTCAGACTGCTAGAGAGAAATTTCATACATTGGGGTAATCGTCAACACAACGCAACTACATCAGCTAGCAGTCCATCCCTTGAGATGCCCCCTAATTATCCTCTTCTCTCATCCCTATAACAGCTTTTCCAAGCCTTCGCCACTCTCCCTAATCACACAGTATTGACCAGGGTTATTTGTTGAGAAAAACAGAAAACACTACCTGATTGTAGTAGACAAGTCTTTGTTAAGTCTAGAAATAGTTTATGGAATTGTTAGGAGGGTTGAAGAACAGATTTTAGGCTAAGGTTCTAGAAAAAACTCCCAGAGCCACACCATTGACCTAGTCCACCAAAGGAGCTTTGCCTCTTCCATGCCCAGGGAGCTTTCACATCAGAAATACACAACCTCAGCTGAGCTCAGAACTGTGTTGCTGTCTTCTGTGTGGGCAAGCCACATTCTTCATGTTCTGCCCTCTTCCCCTCAGAACTCTGCTCTGAATCAGTTGTTCACAGTGTATCAAATTGAAGAAACTAAAATACGTGTCTAGTTTTTAACCACAAGGGAAACTAGGAGGTAGAGCTTTGGGGAGAATGCCACATTGGTAAAATAGGATTTGCACTCTGAGAAGCTATCAAAATGTGAAAAGGACATTCAATATGCTATCATTACTGGCAACTTCACAAATGTCCTCTTAATTGCTGAGAGGAAATCACACTTCCCAGAGTCCCCTTTCCCATAGCCACTTGTTATCTGCCAGTGAGAGATATTCAGGTGGGATTTTTCAGGTGGAGGGGGAGAAAAAGCCATTTTTCTCTGGAGACAACGGTAGCCAGATGCGTAGGTAAAGAATTTTCGGCAGTTTAAGAACCACTCATCTGCTTATGCAGACCAAGATACTTAGATCTTTCTAAAGACTTTTGTAATTTCTCATAGTTTTCATGAGAATCTTTTAGGAATCTCTTGTTTGTAATTGAAGGCTAAGATTTTTAATGCTGACCACTTGACCTTCGTTCTCTCAGCATATGTAATATTTGTACAAACCACCAGTTCCCTGAAGTAAAATCCCTCATTCTTGCATTTGAATAAAGATGCCTTCTGTTTTCCCAACTAAACTTGACACATTCACATTCCACAATTTTCCCCCATAATTTCAACAATGCACAAATAATCTCACTTCCCACTTTTCAGAAAAGAAAACAGAAGTATATGGAAAAAAAATACCGACTTCCCATTCGTTATCATATCTGCATTTCTATGCCATGTTAGTTCTTTTCATTCTATCCCAAATGATGAACTGTTTATTTCCTTCTTGAAGGTTAATTCTTCTATTCATCTGTAATTTTTCAGTATCTCTGTCCTCTGTATCTTTATCATTGTCCTTCTGCTTGGAATATTCTCCATCTCCTTCTTTAGTGCTTTTTTATCATACAATTATGAAAACTTATCTCCCATATTAAACCCAAATGGACAGGAAACATATCTCATTCACCAGGATGGTTAAACCATGCTTTGAAAATGGCTCAAAAATATTAATGTTGTGAAACAAACTAGCTTTACTTCCTCCTCATGTGGGCTATGTGTCTATTGTCAGTGGTCACAGAGCTCTGCCCATTCTGGTCCTTCAGAGACTTAGGATGACCAAGGCTCCACCATGTTAACCCAATGCTTCAGGGTTCAGTGCTCAAACAGAATATGGAGAAGTAACATATGTCACTTCCTTTTTAAATTTATGACCAAAGAGGTCATATGGCCATGTCTAAATTTAGGGATCAAACAGGGCAATGTAGTTGTGGGCCCAGAATAAATCGGGTTCTCAAAATGTTAATGAGCACTATGAAACTCTACCATAAACACACATGCCCTTGCTCAACAGACGTAGGTCTCTCCCACCGTTCAGCTAAACTTCTGCCATTGGTGGTCTACATTTTACCACCCGCATTTCCTTTTATCCCATTTCCTCTCCAGTAAACTACTGTCTACGTTTTTTTTCCTAGAAACAGAATTGGCAATCATTTCCTTTGAGGATTGTTAAATTATCCAGTGATGCTTTTGAGAAACCTGATGCAGTTCCAATTTTTTATCTGCTGTATGTGGGTTTTTATTGTCCTGTTCAAAGTTTAAATTATTGTCTTTATTCCTAGCATTCTCAAATTTTGTGATATGAATTTTTCTTTGTTTCTGATGTGGATCTTTCTTATTTACTGTGTGGAATATTTGCTTCTTCAAGTTGGGTTTTCAAAAACTATTTGATAATTTTCTTCTCTCTGTGTTCTCAGTTCTCTGATTTTCTGGAATTCCTATTAGTCTTAGACTGATGCTTTAATACTTTTTTCTCTTTTATATCTTCAATTCTCCTTTTCTGAGACAGTTACTTTTATCTTTTAACACTTCTGTGATGATTTAATATCTTTCATAATATTCTCCATTTCCAAGATTATTTATTCCATTCATGCTCTTTTTAGAGCATTTGTTATGATTTCACGGATGTATGTCTTCTTTTACCTTTCTGAGTATATCCATGGGTGCATTAATGATGCTGGTGAAATTTTCTTTTGTTCTTTACACACTCTCTTTCCTCTCATTTTTTTTCTATTCATTTCCTCTTATTTTTGACCTTTGTATTAGAAGCTTTCTTTGAAAATATCATTTTAATCTTGGTTGTCAGTTCTCTTAAGAGATAAATGTTAAAATGCCTTTAGGAAGCTTTGTGTGCTGAGGCAGCTCCCGACAAGAGGTAGACTTCATTGTGGGGATGTGTGAGCAGGAATCTTAGAACTTTGTTAGGAAAGCCCCTTACTGTAAGTAACTATCAGGAGAACCTGCCCCTGATAATTCAACGTGGGTTCTTTTCTATTTTCCATAAGTGTTGGCTGGTCTGAGAAGTAAAGGAAAAGAGTACAAAAGAGAGAAATTTTAAAGCTGGGTGTCCGGGGGAGACATCACATGTCAGCAGGCTCTGTGATGCCCCCCAAGCCGCAAAACCAGCAAGTTTTTATTAGTGATTTTCAAAAGGGGAGGAAGTATACAAATAGGGTGTGGGTCACAGAAATCACATGCTTCCCAAGGTAATAAAATATTACAAGGCAAATGGAGGCAGGGCAAGATCACAGGACCCGGGGCAAAATTAAAATTGCTAATGAAGTTTCAGGCACGCATTGTCATTGATAACATCTTATCAGGAGACACGGTTTGAGAGCAGACAACTGGTCTGACCAAAATTTATTAGATGGGAATTTCCTCATCCTAACAGGCCTGGAAGCACTATGGGAGACCAGTGCTTATTTCATCCCTTATCTACAACCATTAAACACAGACGTCCCCAAAGCGGTCATTTTAGAGACCTCCCCTTAGGAGCACATTCACTTTCTCAGGGATGTTCCCTGCTGAGAAAAGAATTCAGCGATATTTCCTTTAGAAAGGAGAGTAATATGGCTCTGTTCTGCCCGGCTGTCAGGAAGCCAGACCTAATAGTTATCTCTCTTTTTCCCTGAACATCGCTGTTATCCTGTTCTTTTTTCAAGGTGCCCAGATTTCATATTGTTTAAACAATTTGTGCAGTTAACACAATCATCATAGGGTCCTGAGGTGACATACATCCTCAGCTTATGAAGATGACGGGATTAAGAGATTAAAGTAAAGACAGGCATAGGAAATCACAAGAGTATTGATTGGGGAAGTGGTTAATGTCCATGAAATCTTCACAATTTATGTTCAGAGACTGCAGTAAAGACAGGCATAAGAAATTATAAAGTTATTAATTTGGGGAACTAATACATGCCCATGAAATCTTCACAATTTATGTTCTTCTGCCATGGCTTCAGCCAGTCCCTCCATTCAGGGTCCCTGACTTCCCATAACATCTCTCCCTTTCTTTTTATATAAATGTACCTTGGCTATGAAGGCTTGTTTGTTCTCTCCATTTTGACACAGGATTCTTTGACTGGTCCGGCACACTAAAGACAATCTGATTAAACAGAGAAATATAACTTCAAAATTTACTATAGTGGAGCCCCCAATAGACTTAATCCAAATCATGGGGTTTAGTCCATAAAGATTTTCTGCCACCTGATCTAACGCCTCAGCTCCAGGCACAATGGATAAGTGAGCTTGAGAGGCTTAAAAAAATTGTTTTTTAAATTTAATTATATACAATGATAAATTATCTTCCCTACCCAGAAGGTGTCCTTTGACCATTTCCCATGAATGATCAGTCTTGTTATAGGAATATGGGGTGATACAGAAATCTGAAGTGTTCCAATCACACTGCATTTGCATGTGATGTTTGAGACTCACTATCCAATCTCCAAGCTAAATAACAGACTGTCTTAAATCATTAATTTGATTAGCCATTTTTTGATCAATGCCTTGTTGAGAATTCCACATTTGGGTGGAATTGGCTTGCCAATCATTAACAAAATGAGCCATTTGAATAGATTGATGTAACACCATTCCGGCAGTGGTGACCAGTGCAGTGACTGTAATTAGACCCATGATCACAGCGATTATAGTGAAAACAAATCTCTTAGATCTTTTTAGAATTCGCTGTAACACTTCATTAATTAAATGTATTGATGGGGAGGATTCCCAAGGTCTGGGCAAAGTTACCAGAATCCAGATTCCTTCTTGAGCTCAAACCAACATTACACTTTTCCTGGTGTCAAAATGAGAGTTAATACAAGTGTATAAATGACAATTAATGCATTGGACAGTTTGGTTGTTCATCCAAATTTTGATATTTCCCACTAACAGCATGTAAGGAGGCTTAACACAACTCTCTATGGGAACAGTCAGGTTGGAGGTAAGTAAAGCAGAATGTCTGGATCTACGTTGATAGTGAGAGAAGGGGATGGTAGTGGGGACAACAGACAGAATAGGTTCCCTTTCACATACTCACAGTCCAGACATGGCAATAGCCAATTTCCAAAGTTCTGGATGTTCTGGGCTCAGAATGGGGAGTATCAAACGAGGCCTCGGCGGGGTTATGCCTTTGTCTTCCCCTTTTAAGGGAAAGAATGAGTTGAACCTCCTATACAAAGTAGAATGATGATTCTCGTTCTCACAATAAGAAATAAAATAAGTAGCCTCCAGGCATTCCTTTCTGCCAGAGGAACAATTGTTTTTTAAACAGCCCTTTGGTGCCCAGTCTATTACTAAACCATATGAGTCATTTTTTAATATTACTGTTTGTGAGTTAACACAATCTTCCCAAATTAAAGTTTTAGATGGGCCCTCAAAATTTTTAGTGCATGGTTTCCCTGCAGGTTTATATTAAAAATATGGGGTATCTCCCATTACTCCCCCTTTCATTTGTTTTAAGGAGAAAGGGAGAGGCCAGAGACCAAATGTCCCAGTTCCTCTGTAGCTGATCTCTCCGGAAGATAAGCAGCCCAGACTTGAGTTTCTAGATGGATACAACCAGGTGCATGTCCGAGGCACAGAGGCGGGTATTTATAACCCGTGGTAACATTAAATGCAGTGCCTTCTTCTCCTG
Organism: Theropithecus gelada; assembly: GCF_003255815.1. Taxonomy (NCBI): domain Eukaryota; kingdom Metazoa; phylum Chordata; class Mammalia; order Primates; family Cercopithecidae; genus Theropithecus; species Theropithecus gelada. Next base: position 118,997,176 of record NC_037682.1, on the reverse strand, counting down.
GTTGAGCAGGGCAACGAGCATCTATAGCTCCAGGTATCCACACACTATCGTTAGTGTAGATTTCTGCAGGAACATTTATCCAGGTGAGAGGTCAAATAAGTGGAGGAAAAGGCACATAAGCCCAATAAGAATAATTTTGTGTAGCAGGTAAATCAGTGTGAGAGGAAACTGGTGAGACAGAAAGTCTAAGGAGGAGAATCATTAAATAAAACCTATTGTAAGCGAGATTGCGTGCTGAAGGAGGAAGAGAACAGAGGGATGTTATTTTCAGGCTAATAGAAATGGTGAGATTTTCAGGTGCGTAAGGAGAAAAAGAAAGGTAATCAGGAAAAGTGGGATTAGTTAGGTGGGTCTCCATTGCCATCAGGGAGGACTGAATTAGACCCATTGTGATTTGGTGTGCCTGCTTCTGAGGAGTTGGCACAGATCTCACCACGTCTGAGGGCGATCTCTGACACAGACGTCTTTTCCCTATGGTTTTCATTGTCAGTATTCACCCGAAGCTTGAGTCTGTTGGTGGGTAGCCAGACAGGGGATTGATGAAACACAAGCATATCCTCTTTGCCATGTTATAATTGTGCCAGGTTTCCAGGTATTGGTTTGGGAGTTTTTCCATAACACTGGCTTGCCTTCGTGTAGGCTTGCCTTCGTTAGGGCTTCAGCTGGTCCCCCCGTTCGGGGTCCCTGACTTCCCACAACAAGTGACTATTTGCCTTTTCTCTTCTCATCATCATTTTACCCAGAAAGAAGTATCTAGATAGCAAGACTTGCTGGTGCAAATCCGCCTGTCAGTGTTATGGGAGTCTATTTGAGTTATCTATTGCTGTATAACAAATTAGCCCAAAACAGTGGGTTCAAATAACATTTGTTATCTCACAGTTTCTGTGACCAAGAATTGGATGTGCCTTAGCTGGGACTTCTGGCTCTGAATCTCCCATAAGTAGGGTGAATAATCATCCCAGTTTTCCAAGAACTCTCGCAGTTTTAGCCTCACAAGTCCTGGGTCCTGCAAAATCCCTCAGTCTGGGGCAAACCAGGACACATAGTCGCTCTACAAGGCTGTGGTTAGCATAGAGCTCTGTTAAGGATCTCCTCCTACCTCACTTATATAGTGGTGGGTAAGATACAGGTCCATGCAGGGAAATGGACAAATGTCTTCCTTATTTTCTTTCTCTGAGGATCTCTTCATAGAGCTTGCTTTGTCAGACCCAGTAAACAAGAAGTCAAAAGAAATACCAGCAAGAGTGCTAGCAAGACAGACATCATAGCCTTGTCAATCATGGGGGTGACATCCTATCTCTTTGCCATATTCCGTTAAGGAGAAGCAAGTCATCAGGTTCAGACCACACTTAAGAGTGGGAATTCCAAAAGGATGCAAGCACTCGGAAGTGGGAATAGTGAGTGTGTGTCAGAAGCTGCCCAGCACAGAGTCCAAGAAGGGAATGGGCTGGATGGTGAGGGGATTTAAGGCAGATTGGGACTGAGTTCTCATGATTTCAAAATTGCCCCTCACTATGTGCAGCATCCCCAAAACAACACCCTTTCCAATTCAGCTCCTCCTGAGAGTTAATTACCTATATTCTATGGAGGTCAGGAAGATGGTGTTATCCTTTGTGTGGGGTGGTGGATGAGAAGTATTTAATAAAATGCATCTTATGAAGATTTTCAACCAATCCTCCCACTCATAGTCCCACCAGAGCCCCTGACCTCTGATGTGCCACATCCTTCAACTCTTGAGCCTTTCCAGTGTTTGGAAACACAAACGGGTCTACTTACTGCCATCACCTAACTACCTTCCCCTGCAACCACCGAGCTTTTGGCTTTCCCCTTTAAACTTAGTCATTTTTCACTGATATAACTGTTTTCTGTCTGCCTACATATAATCCCATTTCTTGCTAACATTTCCTGTATTGTTAACTCTTCTCTTATAACTTTCTACTTTTTATACTCTTTTAATTTCAAAATAGTGATGTTTCAAAGGGAGGTAGGATAAACAAATGTATTTAATGCAACAGGTTAAATAAGAATCCTGTTATTTCCTTAAAATCTATAATCCACTCTCTTTTCCACCCTCACTATCATAGTTTTATTTATGCATCTCCAGTGCCTGGTCTAGTCACTAACACAGAGTAGGTATTTTAAAAATTAGATGAAACCAAAGTAACGTGACTCTCTTGGGCATAATGTGACCTAGAATAATTGAGAAGAAATCTTGACATAGACAGACACAAGCGAGGAATCCAAAATATGTCATCTACTTATTGTTCTCAAGTGTTAAGAAGAAAAATAAACAGAACATGGGGAACCTTGCTTAACACTAGACCCATGAAACGAGGGATTTTTGTTTTACGCACAGTTGTATCCCCAGTGTCTAGTACACTGACTGTCATATAGTAGATGCTGAATGCTGAATAAATGTTTGTGTCCTGTTTGGATATAGTAGTGACAGTAACTATACTGTAAAATCAAAACACTTGGATGTGAGGTGACAACAGCTAAATTACTTCAAGCAAGGTTGACACCCCACTGAGATCCACGTCTTTAGCTCTAAAACTAGACAATAATGTTTACCCAATAGATATTGCTTTGACATTCTGGGACAATGTATGCCATTGCACCTGGTCAAATTCTCCTGTCTAGTATTTTCTTAAAATATATATTTGTTTTTCTATTCCAGTGAACAAAAATCCCATTCAGAAAAAAATGTATTACCATTTCATAGTCTGTTACTAAATAAATCGCCCAAATCCCTCAGATTATGTGTTATTTTAAAGTCAGGTGTGGATAGCACACCTTTTGTTTCCCTAAGGATCGTACATGTATGTGTATAAGGAGAGACAGTCAGCATTTGGAAGGAGTTTGGTGGTTATCCTGACCTGCCATGTAGTAGTGGGGAAGTCTCTCATGCTGGCTAGAGTAATGTAGAGAAATTTATCCTTTTCCAGTAATGAAAAGTGATTTTTTTCCCCATTATCAGGGCCAACTGTCTCTTCTTACCCATTTAAGAGACTTGACATTCCCTCTCCCTAAGACTCTGATGCAAGTCCTCCCCTTCCCCACTGCTTCCATACTGACCACTTGCTGACTTTAGCAGTATAAGTCAAAGTTGGAGCGAATAAAAGCTGGAAGATACCTAAACTCTTAATTGAATCTCTAGGTTTTTATTGACTTTTCCCTCCTCATCCCTCCTCCTTTCTTCTTTCTCTCCCTCTTATTTTAGAAAGAAGTTTTTCATTAGTGAATAGAAAATATTTAGGTGTCTGACATCTCCAGAGTGGTAGTGATTGCATTGTGCATTAACCTGAAAGTTCATCCCCAGCTTAATAGGCCTGAAGAGGAATGGATGCACATTGGCTAACCCAAGAGATGGGATTGCTACCTAAGTAACTAATTCATCTGCATAGCAGATGGATGTCAAGGATATTCGAGAGTAGATACACCCAAGGTCATGCCAATTAGGTGTGGAGGAAAGCCTGACTAGAAGTTAATTTAAGATATAAACAGCCTCATTTCCCAAACCTAGGCCCATAATGAACACCTTACATAGTTGATAGGCTTTGGAAAGATATTCCAGGGCATGTGCTAACTTGGGGATGAATTCTTCATGAAATAATACATCCATTTGGAGGCATTATCAGCACAGAGGAAAATTATGAACTTGGCAATTTCTCCTTAACTGTTTCACAGCTGGTTTTTCTTCTTTGCTTGCCTGGTTGGACTCAATGTCAATAAGTAGATACTGATTATTCAAAATGCTTAAAAAGGAAACTATAGATGATAAGAAACATTAAGAGTTCATTATATATTTGGTCCCAAATTGGGATGGTGCTATACTTCAGAGAAAGTTGTGTGTACTACCTCTTCAACAGTCTTTTAACATTGAATACCAATATTCAAAGTTCACATAGACGAAGAACCCACATAGACAGATTCTCATCTTACGTGAGGGAGCTGCACAGAACCTTAACCCATACTTTCTAGCCCCTGAAAACCACTAATTCTACTTTGTCAGACAATGAGTTGCCAATTATTAAAGGTGACTAGTGATATATGTAAGACAGCAGGGTATGTGATTGCTTATTTAAAACTTTCCTTGGCTTTTGTGTTTCAAATAGGCTACTGAGATTGTCTGGTGATGCCGCCCAGTAGCTTTACTTACTGTCAAGATTGGGTGCATCTCCAGTTTCTCAGCAGCCAAGATTATGCCAGGTGGAGGAGAATTTTCTACATCAGGTTTAACATCTTGAGTGCTCTTGATTTCTTTGGTGTCATCAGAGATAAAACGGGAAAATTTGCTCTATGGAAAAGATCAAAAAAAGCAGAACAAGCCAGAGGAACTCTTAACAGCCCAAAAGTATGAAAAGTTTGTCAGAAGGCAACCTCAGCAAGAACCTTTATTCTTTCTACCTTTCATAGATGGATGGCCCCCTGCTGTGTCTGCAGCCCAGCTTGTGCTTAGGTTTTTCCATTTTGCTGAGACCTCTGTTAAGCTAATTTGATATTTTAAAACTCTGTTGCCACTATTCTTATTTAATAAGGAACTGATCAGTTCTGTATTCTGTTGTGCCCTGCTGTTGCTAGCAAAGCTAAAACAAGACATTTTGATTAATTTGTGTGTGTGTTTAGCAAAAACTTCTAATATTTTGACTCTAGAATATTCAAATGCACATTCTGAGTCTGATATTATGATTTGTGGCAGGTGTTCAGTTATGGAGACAATACACTTCCAGGACGAAAATGTCATCAGTGTATAACATGCATGTACAGACATTTACAAAGCACAGAGCATGGGTATCCAGAGCAAAGCACAGTGAAAACATTTTCCTGAATAAATGTCTCAACAGTGAAACATGCCATGGAGTTTCAGGAGATTTTCCCGAAGGGAGACAACTGCAAAATGCATTGACATTCTCCTTGTAGACATAATCATTCCTCATCTTCTCTACAAAACTCTATCACTTTAGAGGTAGTCATCACATTATATTCTCTATATTCCATATATTCTCTATATGGATGCTCTATCACAATTCTGTTATATTCTCATTTTTAGAAGGCCTAAAATAATAGGAAAAACTATATACTTGACCGATGTGGTCATTATAATCATATTGCAAGCGATCATTAGTTTTAAGTTTTAACCATGATTCCCTTAAACATCCAACTGCACTGTTACCTTTAAACATGTTCTAGTTTATGAAAATATAGTACACATTCAAATATTCTAAACACCTGCATTGCATGGAATAAGGTTAGCAACTTAATAGATTAGATGATACAATAATAATAATAACGTCTAACATTTATTAAACACTTATACATAGAAGCCTCTCCTGCCATGTTTTGCAATCATGGATTGCTTGTTGGTTTACTCAAAATATCTTTCCATCGCCCTATTGAGTGACACTAAGTTTACCCTTTATGGAGGTAAAAACACTTGTGATAATACATTGTATTAAATAGAGAAACACACATCTTTGCTTGCGTCACCCTTGGCAGAAGAAAGGCTATTGTTAGAAACTATCTCACTCTCTCAGCTTCAGTGAACAAGAGAAACTGAAATTTGCAAGAGACACATCTCAGGTAATCAGAGAGCTTGGGCCATTGGAGACTTCAGAAGGATAGTCTGAAGTATGTTTCTGCCTTCCAGCAATGAGTTCCTTAGTTTCCATAAATGAGTCGTGGGCCACTATAGAATGACGTACACTTCTAGACTGTTACACACACTCATAAGAGAGGGTAAATAAGTCTAAGAAATACTGTGTGAAATAAACAGATTTATACTGCAGAATACCTCATAGCTTTTATGGCACCATACTAAGTCTTCAAAAACTTGAGACAATTTAATTTTTGTTTTAAACAAATTTGTCGTTCTCTCTCCCCAGCTCCCTCTCCAAGGCATGACTAATTTTCTTTTGAGTCTCACTCTGGGAAATGTTGTTTTAAATGATTAGATTATTCTTCAGAATTAGATACAATAAAATTTCACAAATACTTGTTAATTTAGTTAGGATAATCGCCATCTTGTTAAATATAATACTCAAATAACTTAAAATGAATGGCAGTATAAACACATTTTTCCTAATGACAGAAGACACTGGATGCAGAAAAGGAATAAAGAGTTATTTGGGCCTTACCCTTAGGTTGCTCACAGAAATAATACCTAGCCTATGATCTTGGTGGTGGTTATGAAGTCCACATAAGATGGGTTACAAAACAGAGAAAAATAGTCCTCAGTGTGGTAGTAGTGATACCTGGAGTTATAAGACCAGAGCTAAAATGTCAGCATTGTAATGATCATGCAGGTGCTTCTGGGAAGGTACTATCACATATTACACAGTATGGTTTTAAGAACTAAATGAGACAATAGACATGAGACTGTACTTGGTAAACCCTAAAGCACTCTTACAAGACTTTCCCAAACTAAAGTTCATGGACGTATCGTGAGAAGATTACTAACTTTTGCTATATTTTGAGTTTTATTTCAATTATATTCTTACAAAACGTACTTTTTACAGAATTTACAGATTTTGCTTTTACTCTACAAGACTTATTTTACAGTGATAATTTTTTATCAAAATATATTTTCAAAGTATAAGATCTTGTTTTCTTAATTGCATGTTTCTCAAACTGAGATCCCTGGCTGTCTTTTTGAGGTCTGTGAGAAACAGGCTTACTTCAAGTGGTTCTTGGAACATACAATTTTGAGAATCACTGCTGTGTAATATCTGTATTACCTTATCAACAGAACTTTTAAGAGCAGCTGAAGAGGATGCTTACTAGCAGGGAAAATGGATCAACTTCCTCCACATCTTTAAAATGACTTTACAAAGGCCTTATTTAGAAATTTTATTCCAGGAAGTCAAGCCTGGGATTGTTAAACATGCAACATCAGTAAAGTATCCACTAATCAGAAGGAAGATGTATGTGAGGTCTGTAATTCAACAAGCCATGATACAATTTAATTTAAAAACAGTCCTGAAGAAAAGTACATGTGATGACTGTATATTATCACCAATGAGAGAGTTAGCATTTTTTCCCCACAAATTTTAAATCAATTGCCACACTGTGGCGATGTCATCTTATGTTGCATGTCCAAGCTTCCTCTATCCTCTAAGCGCTGGCAAAGGCCTGTAGTTTTCCTGTCCCCAAATGGGGCTTCATCTTCCCAAGGTATGCAGGCAGAATTCCAATTAGAGTGGTCGCTAAGGTGCTCAGTCTCCTTGGCACTGAGACATCAGGGAAGGAAAGCTCTCTCCAGGTGGGCTTCTGTGTTTCCTCAGATTTGCCCCTTCAGGTCTCTCTCCAACAGATGTATTCCCTACACCACACAGGTTAGTCTTAGTACAAGAAGGGGGACTTCACAGAGGGTTCTTGTCAACACCTTACGCAGGTGTGCATGCCCTGCCCTTGAGATCAGCGAGTGACTTGCAGGATCTTTCAGAAGCTTCAAGGATTCTGTCAGTGAAAGAGAATCTCATGCATTTAATATTTAAAAGTGAAAATATCAGGCAACACTCCTGGTCTGCAGCTTTGAGTATCTTATGAATGGGCTCCTTAATTCCGATATGTATCTTTTCCCCTCTCTTTCTCACTAACAGTACAGCATCCCCCTGAACTTCAGAAGAAGAAGTTATGAAAGATTAATTGAGCTAAAGGTTTCTAGTTAATGAGCACTCTATTGTTTGAAAGTAAAATATATGAGGCTCCCAGGGACAGGATGTACTCAGAACAGGTAAAACACTGGAATAAATAAAAATAGTAGCCAGATTCGGCTCCTTCTCTTGTTTTCATGCTGATTGTTACTATTTTCTGTCCCAATTTTAATGAGCTTAATGGATTTATTTTTTGTGTGAAGATTAAGGAAACTTCAGAACAGGTTAAAGGGTCTTCATAGGGAAGAACAGAAGATATTGCAATTAATTTTAGACTCAGTTCATTTTGAAAATGATCATCTTGAATAAGTATATTATCAGAACCATAAAGGTAACAATTATGAATATACATTTATTGAACACTTACTACATCAGGTTCTGATCCAACTGCTATGAATTTACTCATATAATAAATGCAATTTGCATATAAATTAATTATGACTTCGTTAGATAAAAAGTGTCAGATCTGGGGTTCAGACTCTTGCAATTTGGTTTCCATTGGTTCTTAGCACCAAAATCTGCTGGCAGAAAGATAGATTGGATTTTAAAATCAGTGAACTCTAGTATTTTACTCTAGTATTTAGAAGATTATAGGCCAGAGGAGAACAAGCATTGTATTGAGAAACTGAGAAAGGGGACATAGATTTGATTTTCAGTATTACCAATAACAGTTATATAACTTAGGGAAGTCATTTGACCCTCTGGACTCCACTTCATTCATTTGAAAAAAAAATAAAAGAATTGGATTAAATTTGGCATGACAAATACCTGGTAAACATGCTAATCCCCTAGTCTATCTTCTTGTTATAAACCATTACCCCCTCTTTTCTACTAAGTTTAAAAATAGTATTACAACCTTCTCAACTCAGCTTTCCAAGTAATCTCTTTTGATTGATTGGAGCTGGTGAGTGAGATAAAACCTAGTTTTCAGCTTATGTGATATACAAGCTTTCTCCCATTTCTAATATTAAATGGTTCTTTGTATTTAATAACATAATTATACAACTGGGGGAGAATCTGAGTGTGCGCTTTAAAAGGAGATGAGCAGAGCAAGCTGCAGATGGATTGGGAGGAGAGGGAACTTAATACTGAGAAATATGAAGACACCGTCTGAGTCTTAAAAAATATTTTCAAGGCTGATTCATGCCTGTGTCTTGAACAGTAGGAAGCCTTCTCCAATAAGAAAATTTACTTCCCTATCTAGGCCCTGCTCACTTTCTCAGCACGCAACCAGAACACTGAATTTATTACTAGTACAATGAATTACTCATTTAATCACAGGCTTGGATCTTGCTGTTGCATCTTCTCCCTAATTGTTTTATTTTCCATATCTGTGAATGTGTCATTATCCACAATCTCATATTTGCTTTCAGACCACATGCTAGCAAAGAGCAGGAATGTTGTTCTGTATGTTACTTAGACAGCCACATGGACTTAGATTTCTAATAAATATTATTCAAGAGTAATAGAATAAAGAAAATGAGTAGGAGGAAAGAGAAGATAAATTTGATAAGGGCATGATTCAAGACACTATTGAGATTAATCTGTGGGAGAAGTCCTTACATATAAAGAGAAGCATAATGAGTTTACAAATCTAAAATGAATTCTGTGTGCTCTTATTATTCTCTCTTTATTGGATCCCGTACTTCTCTGGGTGGTCTTTATTTGAGTCCCATACAGCTGATTTTTAAGGGGAATATTCCCCTTTCTTGGATGTCTCTCTTTTTGCTACAAAGGTCAAGGATGAGGAATAGGGAAAAGCAGGCTTAGATAAGACGGATTAGATATGCCTTTAATCTAATGGAGGCCATTTTCTTATAGAGGTTTGTAAATAGTTTGTTTCTGAATGTATCACGTTCTAAGTCTCAAAAGTAGTAGGCAGCTGGATAAATATTCAGAGATTCAAGAACCTTGTCTAACTCATTATACCAATCAATACAAAAAATGGAAGAAACATGTCATCTTTCAGGAAAGCTGAGAGGAGCAAATGGCATTAAAAGGAAGAATAGGAAAGTTCTGCTTTTAAAAATGGTGAAGTGGTTTGTATCAGGTAGATTCCTTTCCTGAGAGCAACTTTTTAAATGCTGAATTAAAAGGACACTGGAGAGAAGGGAACATACTGAGGTAATTCACTGCTTCTTCCACTTGGGGATTCACCAGTGAATAGCGTGAGGCATAATGGGCAAACAACATCGAAGACAAGGCTTTCTGGAAATATCATGGGAGACACAAAACAGCTATTGAGGATCATGGCTAACAAGTTTTCAGGGTTGTGGGGCCAAAAACATGGAGAAAAAGACGCGACACATGTGACATCAACGTTCTTGGTGACTATTTTTCCTTAAAGCTTTGCCGTATCCTATGCTACATAGGAACAAGAGAAAACAAGAAGAAAGTGGTTTCCAAGAAGATAAAAAACTAAAGAGAGCTTTTGGCAGTGTAATAGAACAGAGAAATAAAAAATTGTAATTCAGGGTTTCTTCCTGGAGATGGATAAATATCCCCGGCTTTTATTTTAGAAATGTGAAAGGTTATGTCTTAGAATTAAAGGCAAACTAGAAATAAATCCACCCTCAAACCCTGAAACTTAGTATTTCATGATTTCCATCTTTCAATAAATAAATCTGATATGCTTTCTTTCGAACATCGAGTCAGGTGAAAATTAAATCTTTTCTGAAGAAAGAAAGATCATCCAAAGGCTACACGATGTCCCATATGTAAGTTTAAGATTCAAATAAAAATTATCAGGAGTACTAGGATATAGCTGCAAATTATTGAAAACTAATATTAGGTTGGTGCAAAAGTAATTGGGTTTTTGCCATTACTTTTAATGGCAAAAATAGAAAGAATGAAAAAAAATGGAAAGGAATGCAAGTATTTTCAAATAAAAGATTTATTTTTCACAGACTTTAGAGGAACTGCCTTTAAATTACTCAAATAATTGGTGAAAAGATACATAATTTCCCTAGAGAACCGTACTCTATACACAATATAGTAAAATAAAAAACTTAGGAATAATAATGCAGTTACTAAAAGAAAATTTCAATAGATGGATTTATCAGTAGATTAGGGAAATTTAAAAAGATTGATAAAGTGACAGCTAAGTAGCAAATTTGGACAAAAGCACACAGACTGTCAGAACCTTATGAGACACAAAAATGTTTAACATATGTGTAATTGGAGCACCAGAAGGAGAAAAAGATACAATCTTTGAAAAAACAGTGGCTGAGAATTTTCTAAAACTGATAAAATAAAGACACATATTTAAGGAGCTTTGTAAAATCCATGCATAACATTTTAAATAAAACCACTTCTGGGCATTTTATTGTTAAACTGCTGAATACCAAAGGCAAATAGGAAATATTAAAACAGCCAGAGAAAAAGATACACATCGCCATGAGTAAATAACAATAAGAACACCAAGTGTCTTTTAGCCATAAGATTATATATTTAAAATATTTTTTTTAAAAGAGGGGCAACCTGAAATTCTCCACCCAGCAAGAATATCCTTCATTAAACACCTGTGAATTTCTGTTGCTCAATGTGATAGAGTGATTGGCATAAGACTCACTTTCTGCTGTTAACAATAAGCAGTAAGTTGGACAAAATATGAGTAATTGTTTTAAATTATTTGACAATGGGAAACAAGCACATGAAGCTACTCCCCAAGAGAAAGAAAACTCATTAATTGAGCCCAGTGATCACAATGGTTCTTTACTTGGGCACCATTTTTCAACTATAGCAAAGTGAGCTGGAATGAAGCATAGTGCTTAAGACTTGAAGAGGCAGAGATAAAAATTTACAGCAACTAAAGAGTTTAGAATATACAGGGTGGTTCACTGGAAATGAAGGAGTTATGTGGAGAGAAGTGTATCCAAGAAAAGTAAATAATCAAGATTAAATCTATATAATTCACTACATTAACAGAATACAGAGGAAAAATCTAATGATCATATGAAGAGATACATAAAAATCACTTGACACAATTCAACACATACCTGAACTCTCTGCAAAATTGTCATCTGACAAAGGACTATTACCCAGAATCTATAAGGAACTCAAACAAATCAACAAGAAGAAAACAAACAATTCCTTCAAAAAGTGGGCAAAGGACAAGAATAGACAATTCTCAAAAGAATACATACAAATGGCCAATAAATATATTGAAAAATGCTTAATATCAGTGACTATCAGGGAAATGCAAATTAAAACCACAGTGAGAGACCACCTTACTCCTGAAAGAATGGTCATAATTTAAAAATTAAAAAATAATAAATATTGGCATTGATGTGGTGTAAAGGCGGTACTTTTACACCAGGGTTGATAATGTAAACTAATACAACAATTTTGGAACAAAGTATGGAGATTCCTTAAATAACTGAAAGTAGAACCACCATTTGATCCAGCAATTCCACTACTGGGTATCTACCCAAAGGAAAAGCAATCGTTATATGAAAAAGACACATGCACATACATGTTCATTGCAGCACAATTTGCAATTGCAAAAATATGGAACCAACCTAAATGCCCATCAGTCAATGAGTGGATAAAGAAAATGAGGTATTTATACACTATGGAATATTACTCAGCCATAAAATGGAATGAAATAATGGCCTTTGCGTAAGCTGGATGGAGTTGGAGGTCATTATTCTAAGTGAAGTAACTCAGAAATCAAAAACCAAATATTGTATGTTCTCACTTATAAGTAAGAGCTAATCTCTGAGGATGCAAAACATATGAATGATGTAATCTACTTTGGGGACTTGCGGGGAAGGGTGGGAGGGAGGTGAGGGATAAAAGACTACACATTAGGTGCAGTGTATGCTGCTTAGGTTACGGCACCAACATCTCAGAAATCAGCACTAAAGAACTTATCCATGCAACCAAAAACCTTCTGTTCCCCTAAAACTATCAAAATTTTCTTTTTTAAAAAGAAAACCTTCAAACTAGCCACTGTAAATATGTCCAAAGAACTAAAAGAAGCCATCATTAAAGTAAAAGAAAGTATGATGACAACACTATATCAAATAAAGAATATCAATAAAGAGCTATAATTTTTTAAAGTACTACCATATAAAAAATTATGGTGATAAAAAGCATAAAAATTGAATAAAAATTCCCTAGAGGGGCTCAACTATAGATTTGAATTATAAGAAGAAATAATTAGCAAACTTGAATCTAGATTGATGGAGATTACACAACTCAAAGAACACAGAAAAGAGGAAGAAAAAAAATGAACAGAGCATCAGAGAAATGTGAGGCACTATTAAAGGAGAAAGACAAAGATGTAAAAAAAGTTAATAATGGATGAAAGCTTCACAACTTATTGGACTTACTGAAGAACAATAATGTACACATCCAAGAAGATTACAGACTACAGATATGATAAATAAAAAGAGACATACACTCACACACAGACATATAATATTGAATTGCTAAAAGATAAAGACAAAAAAATCTTGAAAGCAACAAGAGAAAAACAACTGTACAGTTACAAGGGATCCCCAGTAAAATTCAGAGCTGACTTTTTAACAAAAATACTGAAGTCCAAAAGGCAGTGGGATACATTAAAAGTACTCAGAGAAAACAAACCTTGAAAATGAAAAGTAAAAGGGCAGATGTAAATCTGACTTTATCAAATAATAGTACTAAATGTGAGTGGACTGAATAATCCAATTGAAAGGCAGATTTACATCAGTATTTTTAAAAAAGATATAATTGTTTGATGTTTATAGAAAACAATCTTCAGATTCAAAGAAAATAGAGATTAAAAGTAAATGAATGGAAAAAGATATATTATGCAAAAATCTACCGCAAGAAAACCATCATGGCTATACTATCAGACAAAATAGACCTTAAGCAAAAATATTACCAGAAATAAAAGGAAATATTTTAGTAATGATAAAAGGAATAACCTGTAAAGAAGACACCATAATTATAAGTATATATGCACCTAATAATAATATATGAAGCAAATATTGACAGATTGAAGGGAATAATGGAGTATCCTACAGTAATAGTTGGAGATTTCAATATCATACTTTCAATAATGGATACAACAAGTAGGCAAAAGATCAATAAGAATATAGATTTGAACAGCACTGTAAACCAATCAATAACAGGCATCTACAGAACGCTCTGCCAACAGCAGGATGTAAAGTCTTCCTCAAGTGCATGTGGAACATTTTCCAGGATAGATCATTTGCTAGGCCATAAAAATAACCTCAATAAACTTAATAGCATAAAAATGATATAAATTATGTTCTACAGCTATAATAGGATAAAATTAATAGTCAATAACAGAAAAAAATTTAGAAAACTCAAAAATATGAAAACACCGTGAAATAACTAATGGTCAAGGAGAAGTTAAAAAACACTTTATGCTTCAAGATGAATGAGAATGAAAACACAGCAGACCAATATGCACACCTACAACATTTCATCTTCAAAAAACCTGACAAAAACAAGCAATGGGGAAAGGATTCCCTATTTAATAAATGGTGCTGGGAGAACTGACTAGCCCTATCTAGAAATTGAAACTGGACTCCTTTCTTACACCATTTACAAAAATCAATTCAAGATGGATTAAAGACTTAAATGTAAAACCCAAAACTCTAAAAACCCTGGAAGAAAATCTAGGCAATACCATTCAGGACATAGGCACAGACAATGATTTCATGATGAAAATGCCAAAGCAATTGAAACAAAAGCGAAAATTGACAAATAGGTTTTAATTAAACTAAAGAGCTTCTGCATAGCAAAAGAAACTGTCATCAGAGTGAACAGGCAACTTACAGAATAGGAGAAAACTTTTGCAATCTATTCATCTGACAAAGGTCTAATATCCAGCATCTACAAGAAACTTAAACAGATTTACAAGAAAAAGCAAACAACCCCATTAAAAGTGGGCAAAGGACATGAACAAACTCTTCTCAAAAGAAGACATTTATGCAGCCAACAAACAAATGAAAAAAAAAGCTCAGCATCATTGATCATTAGAGAAATGCAAATCAAAAAGACAATGAGATACCATCTCGTGGCAGTTAGAATGGCTGTTAAAAAGTCAAGAAACAACAGATGCTGACAAGGTTGAGGAGAAAAAGGAAAGCTTTTACACTGTTGGTGGGAGTGTAAATTATTTCTATCATTGTGGAAGACAGCGGCGATTTCTCAAAGACCTAGAGGCAGAAATACCATGTGACCCAGCAATCCCATTATTGGGTATATACCCAAAGGAATATAAATCATTCTGTTGTAAAGATACATGCACACGTATGTTCACTGCAGCTCTATTCACAATAACAAAGGCATTGAATCAACCTAAATGCCCATCAATGACAGATTAGATAAAGAAAATGTGGTATATATACACCATGGAATACTATGCAGCCATAAAAACAAAAAAAAGATTATGTCATTTGCAGAGACATAGATGGATTTGGAAGCCATTATCCTCAGCAAACTAACACAGGAACAGAAAACCAGACACCACATATTGTCACTTATAAGTGGGAGCTGAATGATGAGAACACATGGACACATGGGGAGAACAATACACTCTGGGACCTATCAGAGGGTGGGAAGTTGAAGAAGGGAAAGCATCAAGAATAGCTGATGGATCCAGGACTTAATACCTAGGTGATTGGATGATCTGTGTAGCAAACCACCATGGCACATGTTTACCTATGTAACAAACATGCACATCCTGCACATGATCTTGGAACTTAAAATAAAACTTAAAGTGTACCACATTTTGTATTTGAAATGGCTAAATTAAGAAAGAAGAAAGAAATCAAATCAATCACCTTACCTGCCACCTTAAAAATGGAAAAAAGAAGAAAAAGCTAATTTTAAAGCCAAGAGAATAAGACAATAATAAAGTTTAGTGTAAATACATGAAAAATAACAGAAAAACAATACATAAAATCAATAAAACCAAAAAGATCAAACAAATTTTTAGATGAATTGACTAAAAGATGAATTAATAAATAAATAAAATTCAAATTAGTAGAATCAGAACTAAAAGAAATGAGATATTACTATCAACTTTTGAAAATGAAAAGAATTAAAAGGAATATTATGAACAACTGCATGTGAACATATTAGATAAATTAGATAAAATGAACAAATTCCTACAAAGATATAGACTACAAAAACTAACTCAAGAAGAAATTGCCTTTCTGAATAGAACTATAACTAGCAAGGAGATTTATTCAGTAATCAATAACCTATCACAAAGAAAAGTCCAAATCCAAATGGCTTTACTTCTGAATTCTATGAAATATTTCGAGGAAAAATAATATCAATGATTTATAAACTCTTCCCAAAAATAGTAGAGGATTGAATACTTCCCAACTAATTTGAGTGCCCTGATACTAAAACCAGACAAAGACATCGCAAGATAAGAAATCTACACCAAAATCTTTTAGAAATATTTATGCTAAAATTTTAAAATATTATCAAACCAAATCCAGCAAATATTTAAAGAATTATGGATGATGAGCAAATGTAATTCATCTTAACTGTACAAGATTGATTTAACATCTGAAAATAAATTACTTTAATACATCATTTCAATAACACAAAAAAATTATCTCAATAGAAACAAAGAAATCATTTGATAATAGCCAATATTCTTTCATGATAAAACATAATGAATAAATTAAGAATAAAACTTGATAAAGGACATCTACAAAAATACACATATAATATCATACTTACTAATGAAAATCTAGATGTGTTCTTCCGAAAATCAGAAGGAAAACAAAAATATCTGCTTTCACTATTTCTAGTCAACATTTTACTGGAGGCCCTAGCTAGGGGAATTTGGAAAGAAAAATAAATTAAAAGTATTTGTTATACAAGATTGGAAAACAAGATGTAAAATTATCTCTATTCTCAGATCCTACATATTAGAAATCCTAATACATTCATTAAAAAGTGATTAGAATTAATATATGTGTTCAGCAAGCTTGTAGGCTATGTGATTAACATACAAAAATAACTACCTAAACAACAATAATAACAACATATTGTAGGGCTTATATAGATAAGTAACATATGATAACACCAACATGATGGAAAGAGGAGAAATGAAATTATGCTATTGTAAGTCTCTGATACTATATGGGATAGGGCATAATATCACTCAAAAGTGAACTTTGATAAGTAGGGTAAGTATTCTATAAACTCTAAAGCAATGACTAAAATAATTTTTAAAGAGTTATAATTATTTTCTGTTTCTGATAAGCAGAAGAAATAAAATTTTGTGATAAGAATATTCTATCAATCCTAAAGAAGGCATTAAATTTTTCTGAAAAGTAATCAGAGCACGGAAAGGACAAATAATAAACACATGGCAAGATGACAGTATTGAATCTAACTGTATCAATAATCACATTAAATGTAAATAAACAACATACCATAATTAAAAGGTGGGACTTGTTATTCTCAGTTTACAAAGTGGAATCCAACTATATGATGCCTACAAAAAACACATTTTAAATATAAATGAACAAATAAAAATGATTAAAGTATTAAAGTCATAGGGAAGTGGGAGGTAGCTACATTAATATGAAGGAATTTAGCTTTCTGAGTAAAAGAAAAAAAGTCCCCAGAAATTAAAGACATTTTATAATGGTAAAATGTCAATTCATCAAGCAGTAATTATAAAAGTGTTAAAAATTATGTACTTAATAATACAGCTTCAAAATACGTGAAGAAAAAGCTAATAGAACCTTCTCAGCCAAATAAGAATGGAAAGGAATTTCTTTAACTTGACCAAAAAAGAAAAGAATCTACAAAATTCTAATCTTAACATCATACTGAATGGTGAGAAATTTGAAACTTTCTTGATACGATCAGAAATAGGCAAGGATGTTCCCTTTCTCCACTTCTCAACATTGGGCTGGAAGTTTTAGCTAAAGTAATTAGACAAGAAAAGGAAATAACAGGTACACAGTTTGGGAAGGAACAAATAAATCTGTATTTGCTTGCAGATGACATGACTGTCTATGTAGAAAATTGCAAAGGATCAACAATAAAACTTCTCAAATTAATTAAAAAATTGCAACAAGATTACAGAATAAAAATTTAAGAGAAAAGTTAATTGCTTTCTTGTATACCAGTAATAAACAATTGGAATTTGAAATTAGGAACATATTGTTTAAATTAGCCATAAAAAATGAACACTTAGACATAAATTTAACAAACTATGTACAAAATATATTTGAGGAAAACCACAAAAGTCTGAATAAGAAATCAAAGACCTAAATAAGTGGTGAGATATTTCACGTCATGGAGAGTGATATAGTTTGGATGTTTGTCCTTGCCAAAATTTCATGTTGAAATATGATCCCCAATGTTGGAGGTGGGCCCTGGTGGGAGGTATTTTGGTCATAGAAGCAGATTCCTCATTGCTTAGAGCTGTCCTCCAATAATTAGTGAGTACTTGTGAGATCTGGTTGATTAAGTGTGTAGCACCTCCCCTTCCCACTTGTTCTTGCTTCCCGCTTTTGCCCTAGAACATGCAAACTCTTGCTTTCCCTTCCACCTTGAGGGAATGCTCCCTGAGGCCTCCTCAGAAGCAGATGCTGGCACCATGCTTCCTCTACAGCCTGCAGAACTATAAGCCAATTAAACCTATTTTTTAAATAAATTACCCAGTCACAGATATTTTTTATAATAATGCAAGAATGGTCTAATACAGAATATTGGTACCAAGAAGTGGGCATTGCTAATAAAGTTACCTGAAAATGTGGAAGCAACTTTGGAACTGGGTAGTGGGCAGAGGTTGGAAGAGTTTGTTGGGCTCGGAAGACAAAAGATGAGGGAAAGTTTGAAGGTTAGCTTTGTAGAGACCTGTTAAATGGTTGTGAACAACATGCTGATAATGATATGGACAGTGAAGTCCAGGTTGATGAAGTCTTAGATGGGAATGAGAAACTCATTAGAAACTAGAGGAGAGGTCGTGCATGCTATGCCTTAGCAAAAAACTTGGCTGCATTGTGTTTTTGCCTTAGGGATCTGGGGAATTTTTAACTTGAGAAGGATGACCTAGGGTACCTGGTCAAAGAAATTTCTAAGCAGCAAAGCATTCGAGATGTGACCTGACTACTTCTAGCAGCCTACACTCAGGAGCAAAGGAATGACACATAGTTGGGTTATATTTAAAGAGGTATTGAAGTGTATAAATTTAGAAAATTGACAGCCTGGCCATGTTGTAGATAAGAAAAAAACATTTTCAGAAGAGGAATTCAAGCAGCCTGTGTAGCAACCACTTGCTAGAGAAATTTGCAAACTCAAATGGAGTTAAGTGCAAATAGCCAAGACAATGGGAAAAAGGCCTTGAAGGCATTTCAGAGACCTTAGCAGTGGCCTCTCCATCACATTCCCAGAGGTCTAGGAGGGAGGAATAGTTTTGTGGACCAGGTCCAGGGCCCCACTGCCCTATGCAGCCTCGGGATACTGCTTCTTCCATCCCAGCATCTCCAGCTCCAGCTCCAGCTCCAGCCTGGGCTGAAAGGGGCCCAAGTACAGCTCAGGCCACAGCTCCAGCTCCATTTGGTGCAAGCAATAAGCCTTGGTGGCTTCCACATGGTGTTAAGCCTGTGAGCATGAAGAGTACCAAAGTGAAGACTTGGCAGCCTCTAGATTTTAAAGTGTGTACAGAAAGTCTATGTGCCCAAGCAGAAACCTGTTGCAGGGGCAGATCCCTCAGAGAGATCCTCTACCAGGGCACTGTAGAGGGGAATTGTGGGGTTGCCGTGCTCAACACTGAGCCCTCCTGAGGCACTGCCTAGAAGAGCTGTGAGAATGAGATCCAAGAATGATCGATGCATTGGCAGCTTCCATCTTATGCCTAGAAAAGCCACAGATACTCAACAAGGTGTGAAAGCAACCATACAAGCTGAACCCTGCAAAGCCACAGGAGTGGAGCTGCCTAAGGCCTTGAGAGCCCACCCTTTGCACCAATGTGCCCTGGATGTGGGACATGGAGTCAAAGGAAATTATTTTGAAGCTTTAAGATTTAATTACTGCCTTGCTAGGTTTTGAATTTGCATGGGACCTGTAGCCTCTTTCCTTTGGTCAATTTCTCCCTTTTGGAATGGGAAAATTTACCCAATGCCTATACCCCCATTGTGTCTTGGAAGTAAATAACTTGTTTTTAATTGTACAGGCTCATAGGTGGAAGAATTTGCTTTATTCCAAATGTGACTTTAGACTGTACTTTTGAGTTAATGCTAGAATGAGTTAAGACTTTGAGGGACTGTTTGGAAGGCATGGTTATATTTTTTAATATAAGAAGAACATGAGACTTAGCAGAGGAGGCAGAATAATAAAGTTTGGATATTTGTCCCCACCCAAATCTCATGTTGAAATGGAATCCTCAGTGTTGGAGGTGAGACTTGGTGGGAAGTGTTTTGGTTGTGGGGGCAGATCTCTCAAGGCTTGGAGCTGTCTGTGCCATAGTGAGTGAGCACTCATAAGATCTGATTAAGTCTGGGACATCTCCTCCCCCACTCTCTCTAGGTCCTACTTTCACCATGTGACATACCTGTTCTTACTTTATCTTCCACAATGAGTAACAGCTTCCTGAGGCCTCCCCAGAAGCAGATGCTAGTGCTATGCTTCCTGTATAGCCTTCAGAACAGTGAGCCAATTAAACCTCTTTCTAGATTACTCAGTTCAGGTATGTTTTCACAGCAACTCAAGAATGGCCTAATATACATAGGAAGATTCAATATTTTCTTTCTTTTATAACTGTTACTTTTATTTTAAGTTCCAGGGTACATGTACAGAAAGTGCAGGTTTGTTATACAGGCAAATGTGTGCCATGGTAATTTGCTGCACCTATCAACCCATTACTTAGGTATGAAAACCAGGATGCATTTGTTATTTTTCCTGATGCTTTTCCTAATCCCTCTGACAGGCCCCAGTGTGTATTGTTCCCTTCCCTGTGTCTGTGTGTTCACATTGTTCAGCTTCCACTTATAAGTGAGAACATGCCGTGTTTGGTTTTCTGTTCCTGAGTCAGTTTGCTGACAGTAATGGCTTCCAGCTCCATCCATGTCCCTGCAAAGGACGTAATTTCATTTCTTTTTATGACTGCATAGTATTCCATGATATTTATGTACCACATTCCCTTTATTTAGTCTATCATTGATGGACATTTGGGTTGATTCCATGGGAAGACTCAATATTTTCAAAATGTTAGTTCTTCTTAACTTGATCTGTAGGTTCAATGTGAACACAATAAAATCTCAGCAAGTCATTTGGTGGATATTGGCTTACTGAATCTAATGTTTATGCAGGAAGCAAAAGACTCAGTCAATATAATATTGAAAAAGAATAAAGTTTAAAGACAGACACTATGAATTTTCAAGACTTACTAAAAAGGAAGTAATCAAAACAGGGTGCTTTTGGTGAAAAAAAAAATAGACAAATAGGTCAATGGAACAGAATAAAAATCCCAGAAATGTACCTACCACAAACTGATCTTTGACAAAGGTTTAAAGGCAATACAATGGAAACAAGACAGTATCTTCAAAGAATGGTGCTGGAACAACTGGACGTCCACATGTTGAAAAGTGAATATAGAAAAAGACTTTACATCATTCAAAAAATTAACTCAAAATAATTATAGATTTAATGTAAAATGCACAACTGTGAAATTCTTAGACTATAACATAGGAAAACATCTAAATCTTCGGTTTGGCCATCACTTGTTGCCAAACAGTAAAGTTTCAATCCATGAAAAGAGTAATTAATAATATAGACTTCATTAAAATAAAAACTATTACTCTTCTAAAAACACTATCAAGAGAATGAGAAGACAAGCCATAGACTTGGAGAAAACATTGCAAAAGCCATATTTCTTAAAATACTCGTATGAAAGAAAAAGAGCCTAGCCAACATGGTAAAACCCCATCTCTACAAAAATACAAAAATTAGCCAAGTGTGGTGATGCGCTACCGTAGCCCCAGGTACTCCTGAGGCTAGACAGGAGAATCACTTGAATCCGGGAGGCAGAGGTCACAGTGAGCTGAGATCACACCACTGCACTCCAGCCTGGGTGACAGAGCAAGATTCCATCTCAAACAAACAAATAAATAAATAATAATAAAATGAACCTTGAAACCTAACAATAAAAAAACAAACACTATGATTAGAAAATGGACAAAATATTTGGGTAGCTATTTCACCAAGGAAAAGTCATAGATGAAAAATAATAATATGAAAAAATTCTCAGCATCATATGTCTCTAAGAAATTCCAAATTAAAACAACAATAAGGTACTACTGCATACCTATCACAATGACCAAAATCCAGAACCATGATAACACTAAATGGTGGCAAGGATATGGAGCAGCAGGAACTCTCATTCTTTACCGGTAGAAATGAAAAATTCTATGGCCACTTTGGAAGACATTCTGACCATTTCTTACAAACTAACCATAGTTTTACCATATGATCCGACCCATCCATAGTGCTCTTTGGTATTGAGATTCATATCCTTAGTATTTATGCAATGGAGTTGAAAACTGACGTCTACACAAAAACCTGTACGCAGATGTATATAACTGTATTCCTAATTGTCAAAACTTGGAAGCAACCAAGATGTCCTTTCGTGTATGAATGAATAAGTGAACTGTGGTGCTTCCATACAATGGAATACTATGCAGCTCTATAAAGAGATGAGCTCTCAATCCATAAAAAAAAACATGGAGGAGCCTTAAACACATATGACTAAGTGAAAGAAGTCAATCTAAAAAGGCTACATACTGTGTGAGTCCAACTGTATGACATCCTGGAAAAGGCAAAACTATGGAGACAGTAAAATTATCACTATTTTCTAGGGGTTAGGGGAAAGAGAGGGATACATAGGCAGAGCACAGAGGATTTTCAGGGCACAAAAACTATTTTTTATGACACTAAAAAGGTGGATTCATGTCATTATACATTTTTCCAAACCCACAGAATGTACAACACCAGGAGTGAACCCTAATGTAAACTATGGATTTGAGGTGATAATTCTGTGTCTATGGGTTAATTGATTCTAACAAACGTACAACCATGGCATGAGACATTAATAATGGGGAAGGTCATGCATATAAGGAAATAGGAATATGTATAATTCTCTGTATTTTCTGCTCAATTTTGCTGTGAACTTTAAATTGCTTTTTTAGAAGTCTATTAAAAATATGCAAACTAATAGGATCTCAAGGAAAAATAGACAAGTCCACAACTGTCAGATATTTCAATATATGTTCCTCAATAATTGATATCAATAATTGATAGAACAGGTAGACAGAAAATAAGGATATGAGCACTTGAAGATTGAAGGGGAAGAGACCTGAGCTACCATGCTCAGCCGCCTCACCATGTGATGCCCTGCTCTGCCTCGAGAGGAGACTCTGTAGAGTACCCACAGCAAGAAGAAGCAAATGCAGGGCCTTGACCTTCTACTTCTCAGCCTCTGTAATTCTAAGAAATAAATTTATTTTTAAAATAATTTACCTGGTTTCAGGTACTCTATTATAAGCAACAGAAAATGAACAAAGATAATATTTAATATCATATTAATTAAAATTCAGTTAGGCTTTCTTGGAAACTGAGAGGCTGATTCTAGAATAATTATAGAAATACAAACGACCTAGAGTATCCTAACCAATTTTGAAAAAGAACAAAACTGCAGAAATCACACTAGCTGATTTCAAGACCCTATCATATTGACATATCAATAGCACAAAATTGAATGTTCAGAGATAGCCCAACACATGTATGCCTAATTAATCTGTGACAAGATGCAAACATCATTTAGTCAAGGAGTCAAAGTCTTTTAAACCAAATTATAGGAATAATTAAATATCCTTGTGCAAAAATATATGATTTGATCCATATTTCACACCACCTGTACAAACCAACTCAAAACAGATCGTAGACCTAAATATAAGACTTAAAACTTTTAAACTTGTACAAAAAAAATAAAGAAAATCTTTATGAATTTGGGGTATCCAAAGAACTCATATATAATTTCAAAAGTATAATTCATTTTTTAAAAGATGTATAAATTGAATTTTATAAAAGTGAAAAACTTCTGTTTGAAACACATTAGGAGAATGAAAAGAGAATCTACAGACTGAGAGAAAATATTTGCAAATCATGAAAACAATAAGGGCCTTATATTCAGACTTATGTAAACATTTTTAAAAATTCAATTATACATAAGCAAACAACCCAATAAAATGGCCAAATATTTGAACAGACTCTTTATCAAACAAAATATATGGGTCATAAAAAGCATATATATATATTTTTTTTTTTCAATCTCAGTAACCAGAGGGGGAATATAAATTCAGACCCCAATTTGATACTCCTATATATCTGTTGGAGTATTTAAAATTTAAAACATTGACCTTATCAAGTGTTGGGAGGCTGTAGCCATAGGCTGTTGATGGAAATATTAAGTAGTACAACCTCTCTGGAAAACACCCTATCATATGATCCAACCATTCTACTCCTAGATGTTTATACAAGAGAAATAAAACCTATGCCCATAAATAAAACTGTTTACAAATGTTTTATTAACTTTATAGGTAACAGACCAAATCAGGACACAACTCAAAAGTCCAACATGATGTGAATAGATAAACAGACGATGGTATAAGCACATATATCTACTCTGAAATAAAACAAATGGACAGTAATAGCACACATTGTGTTATTCCACTGATATAAAATAATAGAAAAGCACACAGTGTATTATTCCATTGATATAAAAATAAATAAATAAATAAATAAAAACAATGGCAAATATGTAAGTTCTTTAGTAAGACTGCAGACTTGTAATATTTTGCACCAGATAAGTTCAAATGACATAATAAATGTCTTGGAATGAGTGTGAATTGAAGTATCAGAGGTATGATTCTGATCTAAAAGAACAGAAACCATAGCACATTTTGTGAGTCATTTTTAATATTTTAGTAATCTTTAATAATGATTTTTTTTTTTTTTTTTGGAGACGGAGTCTCGCTCTGTCGCCCAGGCTGGAGTGCAGTGGCGCGATCTCGGCTCACTGCAAGCTCCGCCTCCCGGGTTCACGCCATTCTCCTGCCTCAGCCTCCCGAGTAGCTGGGACTACAGGCGCCCACAACCGCGCCCGGCTAATTTTTTTTTGTATTTTTAGTAGAGACGGGGTTTCACCGTGGTCTCGATCTCCTGACCTTGTGATCCGCCCGCCTCGGCCTCCCAAAGTGCTGGGATTACAGGCGTGAGCCACCGCGCCCGGCCAATAATGATTTTTAAAGTGTTCAGTAATATTTGGGGCCAAAGTAAAGGGAGGTTGGGAAATAATGGTACATTATTTCTAGTACCAAATTTTTCTTTTTTCTATTATCAAGACACAATAATAATTCACAGATCTGATTTGCCACTTTTATTATGCAGCAAGTGTGAGAAAGCACTCCAGGGATATGGTTTTTCCTTCAACTTCAATATCATTTATACAATAGGCTAATTTAACACTGTAAATAAGGAAATTCTAGCTGGGTGATATGGGAATACACATGGATAAATTTAGGCAGTACTTGGAATGAAACAAAATCAAATCAATGACACCTTATTACACAGACTTTTTTTGTTCTATGTGCAAATGCTCAAAATTATTTTCAGAGTTTTTTAACTAACTGGATTAATAAAACAAGAAGTTGAAACATCAAATTGGAAACATTTTGAGGTCCCTGTACACAAGTGTCAGATGACTGCTGGTACCTGGTAAATATCAACCAGCAGCAGAAATCTATTAGTAGCACTTTCCAGCATTCCATGAAGCTGCCTACCACAATCTATGTTATTCCTAGTATTTGGTAGAGCCTATTGGAAAATCTCTGTGTAATAGTCCATTCTCATGCTACTATGAAGAAATACCCAAGACTGGATAATTTATAAAGAAACAAGGTTTAATTGACTCACAGTTTTACACGGCTAGGGAGGCCTCAGGAAACTTACAATCGTGGAGGAAGGCACCTCTTCACAGGGTGGCAGGAGAGAAAATGAATACCAGCAGGGGAAATGCCAGATGCTAATGAAATCATCAGATCTCATGAGAACTCATTCACTTTCATGAGAACAGCATAAGGGAAAGTGTCCCCATGATTTAAAGACCTCCCACCAGGTCCCACCCTTCACGTGCGGATTACAGGGATTACAATTCAATATGAGATTTTGGGTGAGGGCACAGCCAAGCAATATCAATCTGGCTTGCCACCATTACACAACAAAAATCTCTACTTGTATAATGGAAATTAGTAGGGGAAAAAAAGTTTTTCTGGGTTTTTTTATAATATGGACACTCCTCAAAATAAAAAATGCTCACAGTATCTTGGGACACAGGAGGGAACTGAGAGCATTTCTTTTTCTGCTGTAACTTTCTTTCCTTCCTTCCTTCCTTTCTTCCTTCCTTCCTTCCTTTCCTTCCTTCCTTATTTCCTTCCTTCCTTCCTTCCTTCCTTCCTTCCTTCCTTCCTTCCTTCCTCTCTTTCTTCTCTCTCTCTCTCTTTCCCTCCCTCCCTCCCTCTCTCTCTCTTTCTCTCTTTCTTTGTGTCTTTCTGTCTTTCTTTCCTTCTCTCTTTTTTTTTGAGACAGGGTCTTGCTCTGTCACCCAGGCTGGAGTACAGTGGCATAATCTCAGCTCACTGCAGCCTCAACTTCCTGGGCTCAAGCAATCCTCCCACTTCAACCTCCTGAGCAGCTGTGACTATAGGCATGTGCCACAATGCTAGCTAATTTTTGCATTCTTTGTAGAGATGGGGTTTTGCCATGTTGTCCAGGCTGGTCTAGAACTCATGAGTTCATGCAATGCCCCCTGCCTTTACCTCCCAAAGTGCTGGAATTACAGGTGTGAGCCACCACACCTGACCCCATCTTTTTCTGCTATAAGTTTCATATCAATAAAGAAGCAGGAATACGAGCCACAGAGTAGAGAGGCCCTTCCAAAACCAGGTGTTACACCTGAAAAGAAACACGAAACACAAGCCTGTTTCTGGTTCCTTTCCAATCGTTGACCTTTCAGAGTTCTCTCATCTTAAACTGTGGAATCTGTCCAGCTCACTCCTACAGAGGAAACTAATAATCTTCTTTTGCTTTTTTGTTTTTTGGGAAGTGCCTTAAGGGAACTCAAAATACATGCAAATAGTTAAACTCCTACTGAGACTAAAATACCATTTCCATAGTTTATTAAGCATCATAAGATCACACAGGTTTTATTTTTAATTCATTTGAAGAGAGATTTTTTATTTTCCTACCTCCATTCTCTCTCTCTCTCTCTCACTCCACACACACACACACAAGAGCATGCATACACACACAAGAGCACGCATGCACACACACACACACGAACAAACATATACACATATATTTTCTCTTTGTAGTACATGGATATTCTTATTAGTTCATTCTTAGAGAAATGAAATAGTACACATATGACTCACAGCCAAGTTAGAGACTTAAACTCTGCAGAGATAGAGATGATGAAGTAATCACAAGAACAATTCCTTTCAAGTTTCCTCATGTCCTTTTCTATCCTTTATAGAACAGAACGTCTGTGCAAGTGTATTCAAGCAAGCTAAACATGTAGTGTTAAATAAAGCGTTAAACCAACTCTAGCAATCACACATAAAGCTTGTTTAAAGCTGTTATTTCTGTGTAATATTTATGAATAGACTCAAAAGAGGATGAATTGCCAACCAAACAAAGCTGAGCTGGTGGGTTCTGCTCTACAGTCTATGCAATCACTAGTTGGAAAGACACAGTCAGCCCATCTACCAGCTCTCCACTTTGGAGAGGATCTCCATGTTCTAATGTGATTTGTTAGTAAGTTGATCACATGCCGAATTTAATTTAGCTTTTTGAAATATCAAGCCATATTAATTGTTTGTTTTTATTTTGTTTAGATTTTCTCTTCCCTCGTTGAACTGGAAGGCAAACGTTCACCATTTTTTGTAGACCATGCTGTTCTAGATGCTGAAGCTTATGTTTAAGGTAACTTTCAATTTTTCCAAATGAAATTATCAAAGCAGCACTCTCCTGATGCTCAAAAATCCCATGTAACAACCTCTATCTTGTATCTTCTCCCATGGGTGGGAAGTGCCTAGGGAAGGTCATCATGAGGGTGGTCACTACATGGTACTGCCTATGGGAAGGTAATGTGTTAGACTTGGAGATGTTGGTTTTTCTTTTCTTTGAGTTCCTCCTGGAAGTAAAGATCATTTCATTACCATGTGCTCAAACTCAGAGGTTATTAAATGTTGGAAATTTAGATTCCTGTGCGAGAAACTCATGGAGGGGGAAGACAAGGAGCCATTGAACTGCCTAAGCCTTCTCCCTTCTGGTTGTTAATTTAGCAGAGCCTCAAGTGATGCCTTTCTTATTGTTCCGTAGAGACAGAGATCTCTCCTTGTCCCTGGGCCATTGGTTCTATTCTCCAAAGCTGAGCTGTGTGGCTGCATCAGATGACAAGGGGCACAAGGTGTTTTCCAGTCAGGGAACTTAGAAATAGAAGGAAAAGCCTACAGACAAAATGAGTTTAAGGGTACTGCAATGCAGGGATGCTGTTCTTCAAAGGGAATCCTGGAACAGTGTGTAAGTAAAGTGAGACAAAGAAGACTTCATATGATACGCTATAAATGTTCCCCAAAATGGAAACAAGGTTCCAAACTTCCATATTCTACCTTGAAGTTCACACCTTCCTTCTCACTGAGACAGGTGTGATTTCTAAAAATAAGATACTGCTCTTAGGGATAGCATCCAGTAGCACCTGGTAGCATCTAGAATCAGAGACAGTTAAATTCACTCTGCTTATGCTGGATTCTATCTCTGACGCTGGGCTGCCATATCAATCTTTCTGTGTTCCTCTTTTCTCCTCTGCAACATTGGTACCCTCCAACAATAACTTGGAGGGTAGTTTTAAGGAGAAAATGAGCTAGTACAAATAGAAATTTCCTTCTATTGTGCCTGTCATTTCTGTAGGCGCACAATAAATGTTAACATTCCATCTTTTTGAACAAGTCACTTTACTTTTCATTTCCTTTTTAAAATTAAGGCTTCTGTTTTAATTGTATCTTGGAGGCTTTCTGGACCTAAAATCAGGCAAGAGTATAACTCTTTGTCATCAGTCTCATTTCCACAATGCCATGCTCTTCCCAGGGTGTCTAACTATAGTAGAGGTCTGAAGTTAGGACACTTTCCCAAGGAGAGATTAAACACTGCATTCATTATGGCAGCTGCAAGCCTGCATTATTGCTCTTCCAAGAGAGAGATTTATGGCTGTACTTAATGAATGCTAATAGTTTTCTTATCAGTGGGTAGCAATACAAACATTTTTGTGTATAGTAGGGTTAAAGTAAGCCTTCAGAGTATCCTTACAAAACTTGAAAGCTAGTGATTAGTTCTTGACGAGCCTGGCTAATAACAGGAGTTCCTGGAAGGGTATATAGGCCTAGTGTAGCCAGAATACATGATTCTTCAGTGTTTTACAATTTCACATCTGTCCTCTCAGAACTGGGCTGTCACAAAAAATCCACGTAGCTTTTGTGCTTTTCTGAAACATCTAAGCAGTTTCACTCTTTAACCAGTGCACTCTGGTTGCTGAGTAAAGGAAAGCCAAAAACCTTTTTTAATCAGTTAGGAAAAAAAATATTCATACAACTTCAATTTGCTTTGTAAATAGATACAGAGTCAAAGAATATTTATCAGGCACCTACTATTTCTGGAAGACGTTGTTACACTCTTTCACATATATATGGCATTTAATTGTTATAGTATCTCTGTAAAGTTTGGCTCCTGAGGAAACTGGAACTTCAAGAGGGCGTATGATTGTGTCCAAGGACACATTTGCAAACTTACATCCGACTTCAAGTCCAGGTGTACTTGGCCCACGTGTTCACCGTACATTTCAAGGGCAGTTATCCTGCTCTTCTAAGCCACTCAGGAGAAGGCCGTGGTCAGATGAGGATGGGGAGCTCAAATTTAAACATTGCCAAGAGTGATAGTCTCTAAGATGAAAGAGTACATGTCTCCAAGCTAAAAAGGAATGTTTTTATATTGATAAATAAAAATGTCTTATCAATCAATTTACACAAATTATATACTGAGATAGGCTTTAAATAATGTTCTCTAACATGTAGTTATAGTAACAGCAGCTCAATAAAATAATTACACTTAATAAGTAGCCTCAGTCTTGCTCAGTCTCTCTGACACCTTCTACAATGGTTATGATTTAAACCATGACAGTCAGGTAATTCATGTCAAAAAGCCCATTACTCCAAAAATCACCCTGAACCTAATTCCCTGAAAATTTTATAGCTTTTTCTTCTTTTCCTTTCAATAAAGAAATGAATAGGGAAAACAATAGCTGAAGATGTGTTTATGTAAAAAATCTTAGCTTTCATTTCAAAAAGTGTTTTCATCTTTAGTAGTGGTCTACCTTTGGGGAAGTTAGTCAGCTTCTCTAAACATGGTTCCTTTGTTCCTTTTGAAGTTAGACTAATGACATCTACTTCCCAAGACTGTGTTCTGGAAAAACATTGGTCAAATTTCAGTTTATGGGCTGAAAAACCTCTGCCAACACCACACAATTAATGTTTTTTTCCTTTCTTGTGAAGGGACAAATGAAATTAACAAATCATGGCTGATTTCTATTGTACTAAAGTGAGTCACATGAAGAACTGTGTGCAGCTTTCCCAGAAGATAAATTCCACGCCTTGTAACAAATGGAACATGATGTCCCTGCTTAGTGTTTAATGTTGTTACTGACTTCCCTGCATGGGCGGTCAAGGTAAAGCCGCTAAGCTGCCAATCATCTCCGTATGCAATCAGATAATAGTAAGGGTCAGAATAGCTCATGGGTAAATAGTCACCTGGGGTGGACAAAGTTCTATGTCTGTCCCCCAAACACTCCTTCCCAAAATGGGCAAGCAGAAGGGCTGAAATCAAGGTAGTTAATATATAAATATAAATTCTAGTTTGTGCAGACATCAAGAAATCCAAGAAAAATTCCTGTGACTTCTCATGGTTCATAAGGTCTCAAAATGTCTACTGTATTGTTCATTTTTGCTCAGGGAAAAACATCAGACCTCATTCTTGCTCTAAATAAAAAATAACACAAATACAAGAGTCATCCTAAATTATGGCATAATCTGAAAACAGAAGACATTTGCAGAGTTCTTAGCTCTGTGAAGGCTTATAATCAGACATGAAGAAAAAGGTAGTTGCTAATTTTCCCAGCACCATTTATTAAATAGGGAATCCTTTCCCCATTTGTTGTTTCTCTCAGGTTTGTCAAAGATCAGATGGCTGTAGATGTGTGGTATTATTTTTGAGGACTCTGTTCTGTTCCATTGGTCTATATCTCTGTTTTGGTACCAGTACCATGCTGTTTTGGTTACTGTAGCCTTGTAGTATAGTTTGAAGTCAGGTAGCGTGATGCTTCCAGCTTTGTTCTTTTGACTTAGGATTGTCTTGGAGATGTGGGCTCTTTTTTGGTTCCATATGAACTTTAAAGCAGTTTTTTCCAATTCTGTGAAGAAACTCATTGG